>NC_066591.1:3997500-4030000 GCF_905475345.1 Vespula vulgaris | reverse complement strand
ATAAAAAAAAAAAAAAAGAAAAGAAAAAGAAAAAGAAAAAGAAAAACACTACACGACACAAATACATACCAATAAACCCTTATTGCATTAGACTAAAAGCTGTGCACTAAAAGTGATAACATTTCTTACAAAATACACAACACTCCGTAATTACAAAACGAAACATTTACATATCTAAATAGTTACACGATCTTTCTACATTGAAAATCGTTGAACCAACTATCTAATCACTTCTATTATTCCTACAAATTTATAACAAAGTCATTAAATATATAATATTGTAAGAGAACATTGTTTGTTAATCATAAAATGAAATTTTTAATTCGTTTATTCTTTTGATCATGCATTGTATTAACACGTATAAATACACACACACATCTCTCTCTCTCTCTCTCTCTCTCTCTCTCTTTCTCTCTTTCTTTTCACGGATGAAAAGTTGTTATACCTTAAATTTATCTTTTTCATATATCTGTTCAGATCCTGCTCTATTTTCTTCACTACTGAGAAACGTATTCCTACTCACAAGGCTGACTCTGGCTCACTCTCGTGGTTTTATCTTGTTTAGTTTTATTTCTTCATCTCTCTCTAACTCTTTCTCTTTTTCTCTCTCTCTCTTTCTCTCTTTCTCTCTCTTTCAGTCTTGACACATACACAAGTAGCACACATACGTGCATCATATATCTTTTTCCTTCTGTCTCCCACAGATCTCTCTTCAACATATCTTCTCATCCTTCTCGCACAAGCTATGTATGTTTATACATACATACGTATATACATATGTTCATACATACATGTATATATATATGTGTTCATACATACATACGTTCTTCTCCAGGCTCGTCCATCTGCAGTGCACTATTTTTTCGCGTCCATATATCCTCCAAGCCATCTCACTCGTAAACCCCTTTTCGTCCAGCAAGCGGACGGAGCTGAGTGGAGCACAACGCAACGTTGCATCCCTTTTTTCAACTAGTTCATTCTCTTTTGTATAGATATATATTATATATATATATATATTATATAATATATTATATATATATATGTGTGTACGGATAAGCTAGACAAGAGACAAGTACAAAGAGAAAGAAAGAGAAAAATGAAAAGGAACAAGAAAATCAATATTTCATTATTATTAACGGTCGTTTTGAAAGGAAAAAAGTTTATAAAAATGATTTAAAATGTGTATATATATATATATATATTATACTAGAAAATATAAAATAATTGAATATTCACTATAATAATGGGAAATAATCATAATAATAATATAGTACTAATAATAATAAATAAGAGAAACTTTTGACAATAAGATGAAGAGAGAAAACTCTTGAAAAGGAAAGAAAAAAAAAGAAAGAAAAAGAAAAAAAACAAATTTTATTGCGTAAAGAACTTTCTTGATATATAAAAACTCGGTATAACAAGCAAGAAAATAACGACATAAAAGAAGAAAAATCGAATATATACATATATATATATATATATATATATATATACGCCTGCGCGCGTATGCACACACACACACACACACCCAAACGCATACGATACGTAATAATAAGAAAAATAAAATAGAAGAGAAAAGAATTTTATTGCATTAAAGCCCTTTGTTGGTATATAAAAATTCAATATAATGACAAAAGAATGAAAGAAAAAGCTGGAATGCATATATGAACGAACGAAAAGAAAAATAGAAAAAATAGAGAAAAAACTAATTCGATTATTTTATCGAGTCGTGTTTCGTTCCATTCGTCACAACTACGATAACGATTAGAAAAATTAAAAAAATAAAAGAAGAAAAAAGAAAAAGAAAATGAAAAAGAAAAATTGTAAATATAGAAACGATGAGCAAAAACAAAAATACACACGCACACAAATATACACACATACATTTCTTTCCAATTTTTAAAGACCATTCTACTTCAGATTCGTAATATTTTTTATCAATATTTCCTTAACATATTTCTTTTTCAATTAGGATAATATCGTCACTTATACACTATATAATCTTTCGTACATCGTCAATACATCTAATATCTATGTTTGTTACTCTATCAAAATTAACTCTCTCTTTCAATCTGTTATCCTTTTTTTCTTTTTTTCTTTCTTTCTTTCTTTCTTTCTCTCATAGAAATGATATGAAACGTTGGTTGGACGTGAGAACGCACGTATCAAACTCTTCTTTCTCTCTCTCTCTCTCTCTCTTTCTTGCTTTCTGAGAGTATAATATCCAGCGACTGGCATAATTCAAGTTTGCCAGCTAGGAACTTTCGATGGAATTCGATTATTTATGTGCATCCATGGGTCGGATCATATTTCATTTTCTTCTATATCTATTGCATTCCCTCTCTCTAGCTCTCTAGCTCTCTCTAGCCATCTCGATTGCGTTTCGATTTTTTACTTTTTCCTTTTTCTTTTTTTTTTTAAATCCGTACTCTATTTCCTAGCTATCGGGGGAATCTAAATTCGTGATGAAGATAGAGTGGAAAAGGATTTTATTTGAGACGATGACGTAAAATCGTTATGAAATACGTTTTCAAACTACTTCCCTAGCGACTTGGTTTATTTGGTAAACTTGATTAGAAAAAATTACATAAAAGAAAAAAAATAACATGCACAAAAAAAAAGAGAAGAAGATAGAAAGAAACCAAAACGAAAAAAGTAATGTCTAAACGATTCATCGATTCACGAATGATAACGATCAAATACGATCAAATGGAGTAAAATGAGCGAATAATAAACGATGATTGTAAATATCGTATCAGATATTTCCTTTGGAGATTAGTTAATTTTTCAATTTCGAAGAAATTAAGAGTAACTGTAAAAACAAGCAAACGAACGAACGAACGAACTATAAAAAATGTTCTCGTTGTGCGAGATATATAATGCTAGTAACACCAACTTCACAAATCAACACGAGTAATACTAACGCACGTGCGTGTTTGAAAATATGTTCATAAAAAAAAAATTAAAAAAATAAAAAGAGAAAAAAAAGAAAGGACGCGTTCCTTGATCCTTTCTATGGGATTGATCCTCCAACAAAGACATATTGAAAGCGATAAATTTCGAATTTCAGCTGCGAATTTCAAAAATTGACATTCAAAAAGAAGAAAAAAAGAAAGAAATCAAAAAAAGAAATTTTAACAGTACAATTCTTCGTTACTTTATACAGGGTGTATGCGCGTACGTGCGTGCATGTTGGACTTGATATTTTTGTTTTCTTCTTCTCTCTCTCTCTCTTTTTTTTCTTTTTGTTTCTTCCTTTTTTTTTATTATTTTTTTTTTCCCTCGGAACGGATGAGAAATGAAAAATACGTTGCTCGCAACGAATGGGGTATAAGCTGAGATTAACCCCTTCGGATGTTTACGAGACGAGTTGAAATTTCCCATCTCTTACACCTCGAACGTCATATTCGTTCGTTTCGAGATATTTTGGGATCTTTGTAATTTCACGGAAATGATAATGCGTCTTTCTCTCTTTCTCTCTGTCTCTCTGTCTCTCTGTCATTCCCTCATTTTCTCTTTGTTTCGTTAAAAGAGTAAATAATCTCTGGAATTTGTACTAATTAAACTACGTAAAGTGATTAAAATTCAAAGGAGTATCACGATTCAATATTTAAATGGGATTACAGGAGTATCATGATTATATATTTCAATATTTCAATAGAATCATAGGAGTATCATGATTAAATCTATGAACTGCATACTGCTCGTGTTATATATTGCAATATGTGTAATATATTATCTATAAGTAGTCAAGTATGAAATTCGTAGATCTTATGAAAAGAAGAAAAGAAAAAGAAAAAGAAAATTTAAGAAAATTAACAAAAAAAGTTTTATCGATAATTATATCCGTATATTGAGATACAATCTCATATTTATATTATTTATTTCACAAGAAAAATGTAACAAGACAGAAAAGACACAAGAGAAGACGACAAAAAAGGAATTCAAATTTCCTTTGAAAAATTATAATGCATATTTGAGATAAATATTTAAAACCATGTATAAGCAATGATTCTCGATTGATTTCAGTAAATTTAATATTAACAAAAAATAATTGTAAAATAAACGCGACAAACGAAATTTAATCAATAATACGATCGTTTATTTTAATTCGTATTCGATAATTTCAGCGATCGAACGCTACAAGAACATTTCATTCGTAGAGATTTCGTTTGACGTCAAAAAATAAATAAATAAATAAATAAAATAAAATAAAAAATAAAAGAAAAAAAAGAAACATGGAGTGGATAATCTTATATAATAAATACAACATTACGAAAAGTTAACTCTAGCGAATCGATTTTATTGCCTAAAGGACAGTAAGGTAAATTTGTCAGAACATTAAACGTATTATGACGTTACATTTCAAAGTACGCGCTGCTTGAGGCTAACCGAAGCGAAAGCCATTAATCAAACTCTATTTAATCCTTTTGTTACACACAGAATGAAGTATAACGCACGAACAATGACAAACTCGACGATTTACGCTATCCGATAAACTTTTTTTTCTTCTCTCTGTATTTTTTTTTTTTCTTTCTTTCTTTCTTTCTCACCACTAGATCACCCTTTTACAAATGACACACGACCAGAACCAATTGTATTTAAACGAACGATCCTTTTTAACATGTCTTTTCGAACATGCAATTCGACCATGTCTTATTCAAAACAAAAATTAAGAAATAAATAGATAGGAAAAAGAAAGAAAGAAAGAAAACAACAAAAATCAAATTGAAAATAATTGCCATTTTTGTGAAATAATGAAGAAAGAAAATGAACGAACGAATTTAAAAAAAAAAAAAACGAAAGTCAAATAATAAGAAACGATTAAAACAAAGTAATAAGAAACGCTGAGTGTGCGGGAATGGTAGAGGAGGAAGAAGAAAAAAGAAAATAAAAAAAGAAAAAAATGAAACGAATGTAAAACGACTTAAAAACGATGAAACGAAGGGAATAGTGGTAAATCTCGTATTATTACGTAGATATTTTGTAAATGCAAAACTTCCAAGAGATCCAAGTAGAAAAGTTTACAACAAATATATAGTTTAAATGAACGTGATAAAAGTTGTAATGCGCGTTTAAAAGTAGTATATTCTCGTTCGGCTTACAACTTAAGCGACAAGTGTAACAAAACCAAGAAGGAACAAACGTCTAAGAAATATTTTAATATGCATTTATTTAAACTCAATTCTATCCTCCATTCTGAAAGTATTTCTTTTCAAATCTCTTTCTACTTTTCTCTTCGAATCTTTATTTATTTCGTTGTTAAGTAAAAGTCGAGATGTATGTATAAACAAAAAAAAAAAAAAAAAAATATGAGAAATGATTTCGAATATTTCGCGTTAATATTTATTCGTACGAGTTCAACGAATCGGCAGTAATCAATTTTTCTTTCTCCGAAATTCGAGATAACATAAACGAGAAACAAAATGGTATTTGAAGAAAAAAGGAAAAAAAAAAACAGAAAAAAGGAGCGTCCACTTTTTTTTATTTATTTCTATTTTTACTTAATTTCACTTGCGAACGTTAAAAAAACAATATCTCGAACAATGTCATAATAATTTCAATAACTCTCAAGTTATTAAATAATGAATGACACGTTTCTTTTTATTTTAAAAATAAAAATTAAAAAGAATAAAAGAATAATAATAATATTATTATTATTATATACATATATATATATCTACTTAAAAAAATAATTTTGATCTCGTAGAATTTTTATTTCGTAAAACAGAAATGAAAATACGAGTCGTTTGAGAACCACTGTCATCTGCCATATTGACCATACTCCCAATCGCCATTTTCACGTTCGCATTATTATCTAATTACGTCGTTTGTTAATTTTAAGTTGGTTGTTTTCGTTAGTAGATCAATCGAACAATCTACGTTGACAATAATAATTAATAACCGAGAATGTACGATTCGTCATCGAATAGAGGTGATATATACTTTACATTGAAATGCATTTCACGTTCGATGTGATAAAGAGATGGCACATTGATGACGATGGACAATGACAACGGATAACAAGAACAATAACAATATAATAACAATAATGAGATTCGGCTTCCGTTATCGATTCTATATAGATTCTATATCTAACTTTATGTCGTGTAACATTAGTTAGACATATAGACGTGGAAGATATATTATTCCTCAACAATATTCGATAATATTACTCGCGCGTTATTAATTATCTCCGCGGTTATCGTATGGTATTTGATTGAACGAGTTTACCAAAAAATCTTCATTGATCTATCAACAATTAAAATTCAATTTGCTTAAACAGATAGAAAACGAATAATACATAAATATATAATAAAAACGAGTACTCTTTTGATTGTGATATAGAACAATGCGATTGTTTTAATCTGTCCTGAACGATTATTGATGTCGAGAAGAAAGAAAAGAGAGACAAAAAAAAAGAAAAAGAAAAAACGTCCAGTTGTTACAAGTGGATCGAATAGAATACTTGGATGATGATGATGATAATAATATATAAATATATAATGTTATTTATTGAATACATCGAGATTGATCGAAAGAAAGAAAAAAAAAAAAATAGAAAAAAGAAAATATATGAGGGGAATTTTTTTTTTTTAATTAGTTGCGTTAAAACAAATAAGTATTTTACGAAGGTACGAAATTCGAATAAAATAACGTATCGTAAATATTGTCTGTCCGTTCCTTTCTCTATCAATGAAGAAATATATATACATATATATGTATATATATATATATATAAAGAGAAAGGGAAAAACTATATAAAAAGGAGAGTGAAGCGAAAGACAGTAGCGAAAGTAAAGTTCAATGTAAATATACTCAGAGTCCACTATGTCTGTTTAGCAATGCTTAACGGAAGTTAAATAAAAGACGTTCGAGAACAAGATGGAGAAGAGAGATATAGAGATATAAAGATATAGGGAGATATAAAGAGATAGAGATAGATAGATAGAGAAAGAGTATTAGAGCGAGTGAAAGAAAATATCTTCTTTCTTTCTTTCTTATTTCTATTTTCTTCTCCTCTTCGTCTGCGATAATACATATATCGTGCTAATATACCTATACGTACAAACACACCAACACGAACATGCTCTAATAAACGAGAGAGAGAGAGAGAGAGAGGGGAAGAGAAATAGATAGATAGATACACACACACACACATATATATATATATATGTATGTATATACGTTTAGCGAATGCGCAATGGTCAAGAAGAGATTTCTCTCTGTCAGTCTCTCTCTCTCTTTCTCTCTCTCTTTCTCTCTCTCTCTCATACTCTCTGTATATATGTATCTCTATCTCTATCTCTCTCGCTCTCTCTGTCGGCGTCAGGACCTTCGGTGCGATCGATACAACTCGAAATAGGAATATTACGGCCGTTAATCCAGTGATAGCTGGTATCCCACCCCCTACCTACCCCTTCCAATAGCCAAAAGCTCGCTCCAGGAGGAAAATTTAGTAAGCTCGTCGAGTGGCCTGCCGGTTTGTCTGTCGATTGCTCGACCAATACTACTTATTCCAAGCGAGGAGATACTACACATGAAAACATGAAATAATAAAGGAAGACAAAAGACAACATTTTTACGAGTCATATCGTTCCGGACAATATAACAAAGTAAAAGAGAGAGAGAGAGAGAGAGAGAATTAGAGAGTTAAAGTTATATATAAAAATTATATATATATTATATATTCTATGTATATTTGTATTTGTATTTGTATTTGTTTGTCTCACTCATATCAATTGAAACAATTTATATTGACGAATAAGGAGAAAATTATAATGACGTCGAGATAAATCTTAATAACGAATTTATGTACATCAACACGATGCAAATATTGTTAATAAATTTAATCGGTCGTTAGTTCCTCGTAACATTTGTTTCATGTATCGTTAAATATAACTACGGTGATGTTCGAGTGTTAAGTGTTAATTAAAACAATCTATCGTATAAGGAAATTCATTATGTATATGTGTGTGTATATATATATATATATATATATATATATATATATATATATATATATATATATATATATATAATGTAATGTGAAGAGGACAAGTTTTCGTTGAAACGTTCACAATTATTTTTCTCGTATAATTTAATTACTCGTGTAATATAATGTAATAGAAAAAAAAAAAAAGAAAAAAGAAATATATTATCAGTAAGTACGCCATTTTGAAAGGGAAAATATTTTTTTTTCATCTTTTTTTCTCTCGTTACAAATCATCCAAAATGTACGTAAAGAGAAAGCAACAAAAAGAAAAAAAGGAGAAAAAAATCGAACGAATAAAATATTAGATGGATACTCTCATAATACAAGATGAGAATATGAATAATCCCGATAGAATTTTTTCGTCTCCCGAGTTATATACCCCTGTTATATTTTATCGTTTGCCATTATCGCGCTGGCGCGCACACATCGATGAAGTTAGTATTAATGTCGTCGTACATTGATATGACTGTCGTCGGGGGAAAAGAAATTCAAATTGACGCGTTTAAAGAAGTTTAATGAAGAAAAAAGTTCGAAACGTCGACCTGATTGAGTTAGCAAGCTGACAATATTTCTACGCATATGTGTGTGTGTGTGTGTGTGTATGTCTATGTAAATCCATATAAAATAACACAATAGTCTTTATTTTTGTTCCTTTTCTGTTTTTTTTTTTTTTCACAAACTCAAAACAAAAGTGCGAAGTACGATCAGACGTGTTCGATTTCAAAGAAAATATAGAAAAAGAAAATTATGATAAAATAAGAAATTACACTGGAGTTTGTTAGATTGACAAAAGAAAAAAAATTGTCTCTTCCATCGTTCGCTTTAAATTCTTAAAGCCAATAAAAAGTTTCAATTTTCTACACTCCAAAGTTCTCTCGCACGATAAAATTAAATACAGTTCGCGAGTATCATTATTATCATCAGAGACGAATAGGCAAACGTTTATTCGAAATTCTTTCTATGAGAGAACGAAGAAATAAAGAAAAAAAAAAAAGAAAAAGAAAAAGAAAAAAAAATAACAAAATAAGAAGAATAACAAATCAGCTGCTCCAGATGTTTTTTTATACACTTATAAAATTATACATCTACGTACGTGTGTGTGTGTGTGTGTATGTTTGTTTGTTCCCACAAAGGATATATCGTGAATTTGAAAAGTTCAGTTTTCGAAGGTAATTATGTCAACGTGAAAGTCGGCTTTCATTGGTATTCATAATTATAACAAAACGAATCTACTGAGATAAGGTAAGCTTAGAAATTCCGATGCAAGCTAGTGCATTTGGAGTATACCTAGGTACTAAAGTATAATATGTACCGGCGGGAAACCTCTCGCGAAATTTTCCACGAAATTACCGTGCTTTCCTTCTCTTCACTTCGCTACCTTTTTCTTTCTCTCTCTCTCTCTCTCTTTCTCTCTTTCTCTCTTCGACTATTATTAAACTGGTAGGTAAATCGTGCAAATTCACTTTAATACTTCTTTACGCGATGCCATTCACAAGCAGAAAGTAGTATAACCTATAAAAGTATACAACGGAGAGACTGTAGAGTAATAAAAAAGAGGTGGGAGAGGGCGGGAAATTCAAATCCGTCGATTTTAGAAAACGAGTGAGTAAGACGGTTTAGAGAAAGAGAGAGAGAAAGAGAGAGAGAGAGAGAGAGGAACTTTTTAATTAACGTAATCTGTTCGTTTCCATTAGCAAGCGCTTGAAGTTATATACATAGATACGCGTATGTAAGTCCTTGCGACGATGAGAAAGGATTTATAAAAAAAAAAGAAAAGAAAAGAGAGAGAGAGAGAAAGAGGAAAAATAGAAAGAAGAAAAGAAAAAGAAACAGGAATTAAAGAAAAAAATGGAAGATAAAAAAAAAGATTGAAAATAAAAAAATAAAAAAAAATCGAACGATATCGTTATTAACTGTAAAAACGGTTGTTATCCGATAAAGCGGATAATCGATTATCCGTGGGACGAAAAAAGAATGAACGAATGGTTCACCCAATGGATCGGTTGAGTAGTAGTAAAAGTGGGCCGAGAGGGTTTGGTGGCTTAACGGATCAGACAAGTAGTAAAGCTTTTAATTTTCTCCCACCGCACATAACCGCTATCTCATCTATCGGTATTCCAAAATTAAAACCTATACTACTTGGCTGATCCACTATATAATATATATATATATATGTATGTATGTATGTATGTATGTATGTATGTATGTATGTATGTATGTATATGTATATATATATATTGTATATATGTATTCAATGAGATAAGTAAAAAGTAAAAAATCAAGCATTATTGTTGTTTATTCAAGTAAATAAATAAATAAATAAATAAATAAATAAATAAATAGAAAAGAAAAACGAATCGTAATATTCGTCGATACGTAACCAATTAACAAAATTAATCTTGCGACGATCTGCACCATCTAATTATTTATAAACGTTTCCTTTTTTAAATTGTTTTTATGAAACTCTCTTTACTCAACGATAATCGATATAATTATTAATAATTATTGCATCGATTAATCTTTTTTTTTTCTTCCTTTTATATATATATATATATATATATATATATATACATCAATCACTTACACTTTAATGCTCGAATTGTGAGATTTAATTTCTTTCCTTTTCCTTTAGAATAAAATAAAATAAAATAAAATAAAAAAAAAAGAGAGAGAGAGAGAGAAAAAAGAAAATACTAACACACTAACAATGATAATTAAAGTAATAGGATGACAGAAATTAAGGATTAAAATGGAATTGACGAAAATTCGGGTAAATAGTGCTTCTATAATACAACAGAGGATTTAAGTTAAATCGACGTCCTAAACATACTAAACTTCCATGTCTCCTACACAAACAAATATAACACATATAAACGTATAGCTAGTTCGAAGGATCACCTTCCGTGTTCGGAGAAAGATAACGTTTCGTAAGACAAATGTCTCCGTCTGCAAGAAAGGAGGATGTAGTAGTGTTTGGTGGTGGTGGTTGCTCTGGTCGAAAGGGACTCTCTCATTCTCATTCTCTCTCTCTCTCTCTCTCTCTCTCTCTCTCTCTCTCTCTCTCTCTCTCTCTCTCTCTCTCTCTGTTTCTATCTATCTCTCTCCTTCTCGGAGAAGAATCTTATCGAAATTGGAAGGCACGTCTTAAGTTTCTTGAGATAACGACACCGCTGCTGTGGGCTTAGAGGAGAGAAGAACTTTAAACCGTTACGCTAGCCCCACCAACTCGTAATATACTCTTTTACCGGGATCAGTTCCAAACGAATACGACCCTATTCTACCTTACTCTTCTTATCCTTCTACCTTCTCTCTCTCTCTTTTTCTATCTTTCTCTCTATCTTTTTCTCTCTATGCTCTCTTTCAACCCTCTATGTAACCTCATCTTTTTCTACGAGCCAACGATGACGACTTAATCCGAATTGTATGTACCTATATATATATATATATATATATATATATATATATATATATATATAGACGGGAATTAAAAATTAACAATTTAAGAAGAAATGAAAGAAACGTTCGTTCAAAAATGATTTAATCGAAAATTTATAAAAGGATTGGGATATAATAACGTATAATATGGGAATACGTATATCAAATTAAGTAAATGAAAAAAAATTTTAACTGTGAGAAGAATGAGAAGAGAGGACATATAACTATTCGAGGAGAATGTTTTCTTATTAATCGTCGACGAGACTTTCTTCCTATTTATTTCTGAAAGAAAAAGAGTGATAAAGAAAAGAAAAGAATATAATAAAAAAGGAATAATAATAATAAAAAAATATGTATATATACATATAAATCACGCGTTAAAGCATCGCAAGCATAAAGAAACAAAAATCAAAAAAAAAAAAAGAAAGAAAGAAAGAAAGAAAAGAAAAATTAAATAAAAACGCTCCTTTAGATATTAAAACCATCATCAACCCCACTTTAGGTATTTATTTTAAGAACACTTTGTACGGGAAAGGTAAGACGATACGCGAGTTGGGTCTGTAAAGTGAACGATCAATTATCGAGTTAAACTAAGTTAAGGATCAACCAAAGAAAATTCCTAGAACGGAAATTGTTCCAAGGATATACGCGTAAGCATTAGAAACTCGTTAGTTTTTTAACTCGATAAAACGTTCGGCTATTTCCTTCTAACGATGAGGACGAGGACAACGAATCGATCCTTTCTTTTCCTATATACGTTTATATATATATATATACATATATATATTATATATATATTATATATATACACACTAATAATATATATATATATCGAATATATTGTGTAGTGTGCGTGTATCTATATATACCGTGAGCTTGAATTTTTCACCGACGGGACGAGCTTAATCGAACGGAAATCGTCCACGGCGTCGCGTCTTCCGAGTGATTTACGATTTTCACGCTCTATAAAGAAATTCTGATCCTCCGTGAAAAGGCAAGAACATTCGAACAACTACAACTAATACGTATAATGATAATAACAATATTAAAATGATTCTATTGCCGAATAAATTTCAAAAAACGTTATAAATACTATAATCGTATTATATTATCCCATTAGAAAAACTAATCAATTTTAACAAACTTAATCTTCTCTTGCAATCATTATCCATTTATTCATTTTCCTATTCATTATTTTCTAAATCGTCAGTTGGTCGAAAAGATTAGAGGAGAGTAACAAAAGAGGAGGAGAAGGAGGAGGAGGAGGAGGAGGTAGAGAAGGAAGAGCTCCTCGTAGTTTAAGGTACACTCTCGTTACACTAATGACTCGTACAATCTCTCTCGTAGAATAAGACGAAGTGGAGTAGAGTAAAGCGAAGAGGAAAGCTCTCTATTTGTCAGTTTAAAAAAGAAAAAGAAAAGAAAAAGAAAAAGAAAAAGAAAAACAAGCTATCCATATGGTCTCGTTTACCTGGACAGCCAGAGTTTTTAATTTCATCTCATTGAAAAGTCTCTAACATGTGACCGTAGGCAACTCGAAAAAGATAAAGATTAAGATAAAGATAAAGAGAGAGAAAAAAGAAAATTCCTCTGTCTTTCCATCTCTATCTCTATTTCTCTCTCTCTCTCTCTCTCTCTCTCTCTCTCTCTCTCTCTCTCTCTCTCTCTCTCTCTCTCTCTCTCTCTCTCTCTCTCTCTCTCACTCTCTTGATACCAGTATGTAATGAACACTTGGCTTAAATAAATGTTTGTCATCTTAATGACAGTACCCCAGAGAGATGAAACATCGGTGAAACGCGCTTGTATCGCTGAAACAGGCCGGTTACGTCTTTGGACAGCTGTAACATAACTCATACTATTCCTCATTCTATTTCTCCTTCCTCCTGAAACGGAACGGAACGGAATGGAACGGAATGGAACGGTATACGGTTTCCCTTAAATTGCCTTTGAGGATATTCACTTTGCGTTGTATATGCATATATGTATGTATGTATGTATGTATTTATGTATGTTGAAACGATTTAATTCCTATCATCCTATCACCATTAAAGATTTTCTTTGAAATTATAATATATAATTAAAGAAAAGTCGTTCCTATGTTTAACATTATTATCTATGAATTATTAATTGGTACCCTTCATAAAGCTTGAATTATAACGTTGATAAAGAGAAAGAGGAACGAATTAATTCGTAAATGCTGGAATTACTTCTACATGATTATGTATGTAAGATTATATATATATATATATATGTACTACATACGTAGACACACGTACATATGTAGATACGAAACGAATATACGTAGTACTCGACGACGATCGAATATTTGAAAAGCGGAGAACAATTATTACACACGAATACGTTAACACGATTATCCTCATCCTGAACGAATTTAGACCAAACCCTAGAATCCCGAAGAAATTTCCTCCTTTCTCTATTCCGTATACGTAATTCCGGTTGAAACTAATTCTCTCGTTGTTTTTTTTTTTTCAATTTTACTTCTTCTTCTATCTTTTTTTAATACGAAATTTCGTACACCATCGAATTTGAAAAATTGATAATTCCAACGTTGCATTACGTATTAAGAAAATTATATTACATTCTAATAACATATCTCTCTCCAATAACAAAATCAATTTGATTTGATCGACTTGATAGATAATAAAATTTTATTATCGTTATCGTTGTAGTAAAATATATGAAAATTTTTTCATGGCGTTTCTTTTGATCATATCACAATTTCATTCTATATAAAATCTTCTAATTAACTAAATTAAATTATTCTAATATCATATCGATAATATCATAATCATACTGTGTCTTATGTCAACGTATAATTCCCTTAATGATTTCTTAATACATTACGTATTTGATAGATGATAGATTGGAAAAGAAAGAGACAGAAGAAAAAAAAATGTTCAATATAAAACAGATAATAATCATTTGGCTAATAGCCGATCAAACTAAAAAGAGAGTATATATTTTGAAAACAAAAACTCGTTAACAAGAATATTCTATTATAAAAAAGAGAAGGAGTAGATATCGTTCGTCGTTTCTATTTACATGTAGTAACTACATGTGTACTATTCTACTATTACTACTACTAATACTAAACTACCATTACTACTACTACTACTACTACTACTATTACTATTACTACTCTCTCAGTTGTAATTAATTAACGTCGGCGAACTTGTCGAAAACACGAACGAATCCGTTTTGTAGATACACAGGTATATACAAACCTATACACATACGTATAAACCAATACGTACGTAGAACAAACAATATAAACGAGTTTTTCAACGGGACGTCGATAATTCGACGAAAAAAACTCTCGTCGTCCATCTGCGTTTCGACTGAACGCTCGAAACGTGCATTCTTTCGCCAATTTAGTGACGCCACCATCCTGCACCCTGCACCCTGCACCCCGCACTCTCTTCCTCCCCCACCTCACCTCATTCCACCAAACATTCACCACCACCATCGCCACCCTTCTTCATACAGTTATCCCACCATTACGGGAAACGAATGAACATTCGAATTTTTCAACAAGATTTACCCGATGTAACTCTATCTAACTTTGTTCATAATCTACCCAGCTAATATTTATTTATATTCTCTATTCACTTCATTTTGCTATTAAGAAATTTAGCTAATAAAATTAGCTAATGAAAAGAGATTTTCTTTTTTATGTAATCGTAAAACAATTTTTATAAGTATCTTTCGTTAATTTTATCGTATATATTTTTTGGACTCGTTTGAAAATTTTGCAACATTTTCCGTATGATATATTTCATACGAGTAGAAATATAATAATAATTTTATCCCTTATCCGAATGAAAGATCAATGGGAGGATTTTCGTTTTATAATAATCAATTGTTTCCTCCGAATACTTATCGTGAACAATTTAGACGATGATAACGAAGTCTTGGAAAATGGGAAAAAAAGAAGAAAGGGAAAAAATCAGAAACAAGGCGAACACGCTCGGATATATCCTTTTTTAAATGCGTTCCGATAATTAAACAACTAACGAGCTACCTTAGTTGAGAAAAACTTTTGCGAGAATAATAATAAAAAAGAAAAAGAAAGAAAAAATAAAAAAATAAAAATTAACGAAGAAAGCAAAAAATAACAATAATAGCCAGATATGTTTCGCGTGTTTCACGTATTTACATATACCTACGTACGTACATACGTGAGTCTGTGTTTTGTAGTCGTATTGGTCAGTGCGACGAAAAAAAAAAAAAGAAAGGAAGGAAAGAAAGAAAGAAAAAACAACAACAACGACCAAAGAAAAAGAATCAGCCAACCAAACCGAACGAAAGTGAAAAAAAAAAGAAAGGAAAAAAGAAAGAAAGAAAGAAAGAAAGAAAAAAGAAAAAGAGGGGGGGAAAAAAAGAAGAAAAATTTGAAATAAACACGCGAGGGAAATTTAAAATCAAACAATGGTATTCCCACTGCGATAAAACGCGAATATCCTTCTGCGAGATGGAACTACCCCGGACGACGCGTCGGGAAAGAGTGAAAGAAGAGAACTCCCGTAGTTTTCATGAGCAAACGCATAGAACCCGAGGGAAGACAAGTTGTCAAAGTTTTTCAAATACGGAAAACCAAGGGACGTAGTAGTAATATTTTCTGACGTCCACTGAAAGGAAATAAAAGAAGAAGTAAGAAGGAGAGAAAGGGAAGATAGGAGACGGAAGAAAGAAAGGAAGAAAGAAAGAAAAAAAAGGGAAGGAAGGAAGGAAGGAAGGAAGGAAGGAAGGAAGGAATAAAAGAGAAGGAGAAAAAGAGAGAGAGAGAGAGAGAGAGAGAGAAGTTATAAAAGGAAAGAAGAAACGGAAGTTGCATAGTGGCAAGTCCTTTGAACGTCACTACCACGATTTGGTTATAATATGTTAGAAGGACTTTGAAGTTTTGCTTATTTATCGCGTACTCGTCGAGAAGAAAAGAAAGAGAGACAGAGAGAGAAAGAGAGAAAGAGAGAGAGATAGAGAAAAAAGAAAAAAGGATCTCTATGAAAAACAAATTGATATAACGGATATTGGATATTGTAAAACGACCACCACCACATTGCCTGGAGCGACAACTTCAAAAGAAAAGGACGTCGTCCTATCGCCGTCGCTATATGCATGATAACGAACAATGCTTTAGATTAACGTTGCAACTACAAGCTTTTGTTGTAAGGAAAGAGAAAGAGAGACAAAGAGATTACGTGTGTACGCGAGTGTGTATGTGTGATGATTTTCGAAGATAAAATCAACTTATGTGTATCGTGAATATGTGTGTGTGTATGTACGTGTGCATGTGTATGAATGATTGCTGTGATAACACAATACGTCGAGAAACATTCTATTAATTAATAGTGAAATAAGTGCAAAGATAAAAATGATAAAATAAAAGACACGTATATCAATCAATTATTCAACAATTTAACTAACATACATTGTTATATTTTGCACGATAAAAAGAAAAAAAAAAAAAAAACGAGAAACGAATTGTTTCTAAATCTGTGACGAACAGATTCGCGATATTATTAATGCGAAGTAACGAAGGAAAAAAATAAAAAGAACGAAAAATAAATACGTCCCGAGAAAAATTAATACCACATATCGAATATTTATCTAACTTTCGATTATTTTTTCTCTCTCTCTCCCTCTCTCTCTGTCTCTTTTTTTTTTAACCTTTCGACTCGTAGTTATTTTTATTTTGTATCATTGTAATAAAATACATTCTATTATCTATTAACTATAACGAATCCAATCATCTATTCATTCGTCTATCTTCATCTTATTTTAATTCGAACAAAATATTCGTCCTTCGTTTCGATGTCCATAATTATCAGAAAATATGGAGGTCGAAGAAACAAAAGCTTGAACCATAATTATATGTTTTAATACTGAAAGATGGGAATGATTGAAAGGATGAGAAAAATGGCGAGAAGTGGTGGAAGAGGGGAGATAAAAGAAGAGAGAGAGAGAGAACTATAAAAGGTGATGGAAACGAAGAGGACGATCGAGTTCAATCGAGCAAGAAGATACTCTGTGTCCAAAGTAAATGATTAAAATGCTTTTAATGGACCGAAGACAATCCGTAAAAGTTAACTTCGTTAACTGAAACTTTTAACGACATAAATTGATCGCATTAGAAAACGAAAGAGACACAATGGAAGAGAGAGAGAGAGAAAAAATGAATAAAAAAGAAGTCATCAATATATAATATATCAATAATCTTCAATATCAAAAAAGTACAACTTTTTTCTTTTCGAATAAAATAACTTGAGACAAAATTTGCTGTTACTACGAACTATTTTCTTGTTGCGTTATAATACTTGAGTGGATCAGACCTGGAGGATCGATTAAGGATAGAAAAAAAATAAAAAAAAAAAATTAAAAAACAAGAAAGAAATACAGATAGGAAAAAAAATAATAAAAGAAACAATGTAAAGAAAATAAGAAAAAGAAGTATATATATATAAATGAAAAAAAAAGATTAGAAAAAAGAAAATTAATTCAATATTAAAATTAATATCAATTAATATCCTTAGCTAACGACAGAATCATACATTTCTGATTTGTAATCGTAAATTTAATCTCATAATTATATGTACACGTACGAACATTCGTACGTATGTATATACGTATTTATGTATCTATGTATGTACGTATGTATGTATGTATGTATTTATCCTACTTTCCAATGATTTACTATAAACATTATAAGATTATTCCTAGTATTAGATGATCTTTTTCTTCTTTTTTTTTTTGTTTTATTTTGTTTTGTCCTAATCATCCCGTATTCGATAATAAGTCGAGAAGTGATAAAGAGAGATTTGGATCGGACAAAAAAGAACATCAATTTCCGGATAGAGTTCGTGTAAAAACGTTAAAAGCAATCGAGCCCGTAAATGGTTTCTTCTTACATATATGTCTATATATATATATATACAAACTACACATATATACTCTCATGTACATGACATATACACTGATATGTACACGTGTGTATGTGTGTATTTGCTAGCAACGAATTTTCTAGTATTTCATCGGACACGATTTAGTTCTCGAATTACACTTCACACGTGCGTTACTAACAAACGATACGCGAGGGCCAGAGTTTTTCAAGATCTTTCTTGGAAAAAAAAAAAAAAAGAGAGAAGAAAAGAAAGAAAATAAAAAGAGAAAGAGGAAAAAAAAGTTGACGAACGAAGCAAGTATTGTTTACGCTGGCAATACGTCTCTATTTGATTTTCGTTTAATAATTTTTCAATGAATAATATTAAGATTTATTTACGGACAGACAGAGCGCACAAACAGACATATGCAAAACGAAATATACAATACACGTACATATTTGTATGTACGTATGTACGTACATTATATCCACGTATGAAATTACGTTTTTCAAAAAATCGAAGAGGAAAATAAAGAAAGAAAAAATAAAATGAAACGAACAAAAAAATTAGTTAAATGCTTCGTCGACGATATGCACTCGATAATTGATAAATTTTTTCGCGAAATTAGCTGAACATGTGGTTTTTGTTGATAATGTTTAAAAAAAAAAAAAGAAGAAGAAGAAGAAACAGATAAAAGAAAATGAAACAAAAAGGAAAGAAAGGGAATAATCTAATTACGGTAATTACACTTGGCGATACAATGAACAAACTTTGTTCTCTAACGACCTCAGCGACTTATTACGCTATAAGAAGAGGTACCTATCGGTTAATTACATTTATCGAGAGGTCGAGCATGTGCTCGTTAACTAAGGCCAAAGTTCAAGCACGGAATCGAATACAACTGTCGGCGTAACACATACGCATGAAATTACAATCTTCCCTTAGTTAAATTCATGTACACACACACACACACACACACACACACACACACACACACACACACACACACACACGTATGTATGTATTTACGATATGTGGATATATATGTATATAAATTTTGAGTACAAACTTTGCAAATTTAATAATTTTTAAAAAAAGTAAAACAAAACTGTATTCAATCCATTATAATAAAATTACTCGATCGGGTTTAGTTTTCTTATTATACGTTAACTTAAAAAAAAAAAAAAATAAAAAAATAAAAATAAATAAGTAAAAATAAAAAAGAAGAATATGAGAAGAGAAAAATAAATCCTCGAAACGAAGGAGCATATCGTAAGGACGATACAGTAACAATTTAATATTCGATAATCGATATTGTCTTAGATTAATAAATACTCCGATATACACGCTTGTAAATCATTCATTATTACATCGTAACACTGCATAGATTTGAATTTTTTTTCCTTCTTTACGAAGATTTTTCGAAAAGTATTAATTTCTTTTTATCTAACGTTTACTTTCGAGCCATTCATTTTATCATATAAGCCAAAGTTTTAAGTTTCCCACTGTGGAACATACTATTATAACCCTTTTACGATTATTAAAGGATCATCCACAAATAGCAGTGGCACTTGCCATTTGTATATTCACTTTCTGATGTTCTCTTTTGATGAAAAAGTCGTCGTCGTCGTCTATGTCGTCTATGTCGTCTAGTAATAGAGAGAAAAGGATCGGATTGAACGAATCCCCTTGTAATATTCCCTTTCTGTAAAATCTATTTTTATTGTTCTCCTTTCATCCAAGATCTTAACCAGCCATTTCTGCATTTTATATATATATATATATATATGTTCATAGATAAATATAAAATAAAAATAAACGAAAAAAATATGTATGTATGTATATATATATATAATAAAGTTAAGTTCTCATAATCTCATACAGAATAATTTTTTTCATAATATATTATATACATATGTCTATCTGTGTGTGTATGCGTGTGTTTGTTTAACTAAAAGTTCGTGACATTAATTTTTTCATTATTTTTTTTCTTCAACCTCGAAGTCAGAAAATTAATTAAAAAGAAATTAATGTTTACGAATCTTCTTCTTTTTTTTTTTTATGAATCCACACAAAGGGTCAGAAGATATTTTCTGAAAGGATTGTTTGCTTTCTCGAAACATTACACGAATTGTCATTATTATTGCGAATGATTATTTCAAGTGTAGTACCTCGTTGAGTGAAGTTTTATATTTACCTACATGTTCCATAATCTCTTTTAATGTGTTATATTTGTCAATTAACGTTTCACGTTTCACGTAAACGCCTCACGAAATTCAGTCGGTATACCGTCTAGAATTTAGATGTTTATTTTTTCAAGGTATATTGTGCGGAGTGTTTTTTTTTTCTGAGATCTTTCACCTTCCAGTTCTTTCTCCCCTGCTTTTGACTATTATTAGTCTTTTATTTATTATAGGGTTGCCCGGAAAAAGTTCGTTCGATTGTCCTCTATCTTCAATGGGACACGAAATTGATATGAATCAATAAATCAAATCAAATAAAAATACAAATGAAAATAAAAGAAAGAAAAATATGTATGTATATGTATATATATGTATGTATGTGTTCGTACATTATATGTATGTATATAATTTATCAAATTAATTTAATAAATTTTATACACGAAATATACACACGCATACACATATATACATATACATGTACATATATACGCATACATATATATATATATATTATACTATCATTTAGATAATAAATTATTTATATAAAAAAAAGGGGGAAAACGAAGCAAGAGGGTTCCGTATTTATAAATATTTTAAAGTGCACGAGTGGATAGGAAAATTTGAAAAAGATAAAAAGTGATAAGAAAAGAAAGAAAGAAGGAAGAAAGAAAGGAAGACAGGACAATAAAAAATAAAGACACGAAAACGGAGAAAAGATGAAAAATTGTAATAAAATATGAAAATAAATATGATTGGTTGCGTGGAGAAAAAAAAACCTTAGGGTAAAAAAGATACACGCGCGCACACTAGACCACAATTTATATACAACTATATATACATGCATATATATTTACATATAAATTTATATAAAAATGCTAATATAATTCTAGCTTACCTGAATCCTTTTTACTAAACTTTCGAGAAGATTTAATTCATTCGAAAAGAACTTTTATCGATCCGGCTGTCCATTCGACCCAACCAACCCCCATTCTGTCCAAACGATTCCTTCAATATCTAATTAATGACACCGATCTACCCAGCAGACTGATGTTCACGTTAAAGGCTGCCCTTTGAGAAAGAAGCATCGACCTTTCTATCGACCTTCGTCGAATATTTTTCACTTCGAGAGCGACATAGCTGAGAAAGAGAGAGAAAACGAGAGAGAAAAAAAAAGAGAGTGAGACAGAAAGAGTGAGAAAGAGAAAGAGAAAGAGAAAGAGAGAGAGAGAGAGAGAGAGAGAGAGAGAGAGAGAGGGAAAGAGAACTCCAATCTCTCTTTTTCTGTACAAATGAAAAGAGCCTCGCGTGTTCTCGTCTAATCTCAAATCTTTCGCACGTCTTTCCACGAATGAACGTCGGGCTAAAAACGGAGAAAAAAAAGAAAGAAAAGAGAAAAAAAGAAGTAACTGTAAAATCCTACCGACTTTTAAAGATTCTACGGTGAAAATCGCATTAGAAGATATATATATATATATAAAGAAGAAAAAAAAATCTAGGAACGTACATGTACAATTTTGAATTTCCCGCCGTTCCTCAACTATCCAACAAATATCTAATGCGAGATACATGATTATAACATAACACGTTTAAACAATCTTCTTCGGATAACTGATAATTGAGACCAATTATAGATAAAAAAGAGAGAGAGAGAGAGAGAGAAAGGAATTAAGTAATTCAATTTATTTTATTTTATTTTTTTACGTAAATCGTCTAAATCAATTTAGATAAGTGTTCAGACATGTCACTATTCTAATATTTACATTATGTAGATAACGTTTACGTTTATAATGTATGCGATAGTTGATTATCACTATTATCACTAGCTCGTACGATCTCTCTTTCCTACAAACTTTTCTTTTTTCTTTTTTTGAAAAAATATTACCAATGAATACGTTTTCATATAGCTCATTCGGATTTAGAAATTTTGAAAATAGTTTTTTTTCTTTACTTTCCTAATTCGTACTTTTCATTTAAACAATATATATATATATATATATAAAATTTAAGAAAAGGAAATTATCACCTTACGATTTTGCTTATCACTTATGGAAAAGGACCGTCACGTAAAACTTACGAATAAATATGAAAAAGAAGAAAAAATTAAAAAGAAACAAAAATATAACTTATTAAATCAATTTAATACATCAACAATGCTTGACGAATGTACTCGTTAAAAAAAAAAAAATCGTTACAAAAAAATAAAATTTGTATAAAAAATGAAGAAAGGAGAAGGACAATTATAAAAACGACATTTCTTTCGTCGAAATAAAATAATCGAACGTACGACGATATTTTTATATCAACGAAACTATTCATATATTCAACTCGAATGAATTACGAATTACAAAATGTCGTAGGAAATATTGAAGGCCATATTTCATGAAAATCGTCGCTTAATTCTAAAGTCTAATTATCCTTCACTCGCGTCTTATCATCTTTGCCAAAATATCCTACTCCGAGGACAGAATAAATTTCTTATTTCCTCTCCCACCTTGTCATTTCCTCTATCCTTCATTTCCACGTATACGAGTTTTTCCATCTTTATTTAAAACAGAAATCTTTTTTCAAGAGCCTCATTACCAACGAATGCCTCGATATCGATGAAACTACGTAACGACGATATCATGAGAATTAAAGCAAAAGCAAAAGCAAAAGAGAAAGAGAAAAAGAAAGAAAGAAAAAAAAAAACGAAACAAACCTAACCTAACACTTTGTTTCGTCTTCGATGCAAGATTTACATTAGGTGTTATTTACACGACCGTTCGAAGTATGGCCGCGACGATACGGCTACGCATGTAAAGCTACGATTTTTAATCGTGCAACCAGCCAATAATACACATTCATCTATAGACACAAGTTCAAATCGAAAAAACCGTTACAAGTTTAAGAAGAACGAATCTGGAGCGTTGCAATGGATCGTAATAGGAAAAAGAGAAAAAAGCAGAAGAAGAAAAATAACAAAAATGAGAGATAGACAGAGAGAGAGAGAGAGAGAAAAAAAAGAAAGAGAAAAAAATAAAGAAAAAAAAAAAAGAGAAAAAGAAAAAAAAAGAAAAGAAAGAAAGAAAAAAAGAAACACTTACGTGTGTCGGGCACGTGATCACCTCTTCAGCACGTTTCTCCTCTTTCCTCGCTCAAGCTCGCCACAGAATCCACGGTAAGAAGAAGAGGGGTTGAAATCGCGAGAGGTGCGCGGTTGAGTCCACGACATTCCGGAAGTGACGATCACTCTTGGTTGTAACCACCACCTTTGGTGTTCCACATCTCTCACCCCCTCTCTTGTCTGTCTCTTCTCCTTTTTCTCTGTTCCACTTTTCTCGATATCTTTTTTTCTTTCTTCGTCCTTCGCTCCCTCTCACTCTCTCTTTCAATTTCTCTCTCGTTATTTCCGTTCTTTCTATACACGAATACGATATAAGAATCGTGCGTGAGCGTCACGTCACGTCACGTAGCGTCGCGTCGCGTCGCGTCGCACGGCACGATTACGTTGTCCACTTATAACTTCACATAAAACTCGGCCATCGGTCGCGAGGTTGCTGCGGACAGCAGCAGACTGGCTGGCCCGGTCGAACGCGACCGTGTACTCTTGGTTCCTACGTTGCTCGCGTGCGCGCGCGCGCCTCTTGTGATCGTGATCGTGATCATGATCGTGATCGTGCTCGTGATCGTGCTCGTGCTTGCTCGGTCGCTCGCGCCACCTCGATCTCTCCTCCTCCCCTTCCTTCCTCCTACACCCCCTCCTTTCTCCCTTTCCTCTCCTCCACCTCCTTTTTCTTTCTTTCTCTCTCTCTCTCTCTCTCTCTCTCTCTCTCTGTGTCTCTCTGTCTCTCTCTTTCTCTTTCTTTCTTTTTAACGTTTTTTTTTTTTTGTAAAAGCTTATATCTGCTTTGTGGGTATGTGTGAACGGGTATACGTATATGTGTATGTATCTACGCGGAGTTTACGCGATAAAGTTTTAGGTAGGAGAGAAACAGGAAGAAAGAGGGACAAAGATCGGATTTTTCGTGGAAATGAGAAAGAGAGAGATGAGAGGTTAAAGAGAGAGAGAGAGAGAGAAGGAAAATGCGAAAAAAGGATGAAGAGTCGAAGAGATGGAGAATGTCAGAGAGAGAGAGAGAGAGATTGAGGAAGAAACGGTTGGTTCGGTTACATCGACCCAAACTTCGTAACGGATATATGTTGAGAGAAAGAGAAAGAGATATATGTATATATATATATATATATATAGAAAGAAAGAGAAAGACTTAGCAAAAAAAGTAAAGGAACGGAAAAAAAGAAAAAAGAATAACGACCGTTTCTTTTCTCCGTCTTCTTCTATTTCTCTCCTCCTTCTTTATCTCCTTCGCGAAAGTGTCGACGTTAGATCGAAGATTCTTTAAGAGAGAAAGAGAAAGAGGTCGTGGCCAAGCGATTGACCGTTTTTCTTCTCCTCTTTTTTTTTTTGGATTGTTTCTATCTTTTTTTTTTGTCTTTATCTTCCTCTTCTTATTGTTCTTTTTACTTCTTTATAAATACGCTCACGTATAGCGATCGAGAAGGTTTCGATTTCGAATAAAGACAGTGAAAGAGAAAAGATGGATTGACGAGAGAAAAAGAAAAGATTACGGAGGATTGGAGAGGAAAAAGAGAAGACCTTTGTTCGAAAATTATAGATAGTAATATAGTAATAATACTGATACTGATACTACTACTACTACTACTACTACTACTACTACTAATAATAATAATAATGATAATAAGAATAATAAAATTAAACTACTAGTAATTAACGAATAATAACGATAATAGCAATAATAATAATTATGGACTCAGTTCTTTCTCCGATTTCTCAATCGGCCGATTAACTTCACGAATTTTACTTTCTATACGTTCCACGAAACACGACGAAACTTTTGCGATGCGATGTGGTGGACGTTGTTGAAACGAGACGTATTTGATGTATAAAACCGAACCCCACGTCGGATGCAACGAGAATGAGGGTTTGGTCCTGCGCGGCAGCGCGCTCACGCGGCCGTTCGGTAAACTGCCGAGCGCCGTCGCCGATGACACCTTCCGAGGCTCGCTTTACCCCCACCATAGTCTAACGGTTTTACCCCCACCACTGCACACACCTCCAACGTACGAACGAACAAACGACGAACGAACGAACGAACGAACGAAGGAACGAACGAACGAAGGAACAAAGGAACGAACGAACGAACGAACGAACGAACGAAGGAACGAAGGAACGAAGGAACGAATAAGCTAGGCAGCCCTTTAACGACGCGCTCGACCTCCTACACTCGCGCCATCGAGCTTTGTCCTTCGAGAAACGACGTTGTTGCAAGAGAGTACTCGGATACCGAACGACGACGACGACGACGACAATGCTAAACTGACTAGCTTGCGTGAAATTGCGGTGTATAGGTATATACATATATATATATATATACATACGTACGTACGTACGTGCATACGTACATACATACATAGGATTAAATCTACGTAATTATAAGATTCTTTTTTCTTTTTTTCTTTTTCATTTCCTCCCGTTCGAAAATAGATTATAAAAAGGGATATCAGTAAACCTGGAAAATAAATGCAAAAAGAACGTTAAGAAACATTATAGAAGATTTTCATCACGGCGAATAATAAAATCGTTTGGTACTCCATCTACATAACTATGCGAATTGACTAACTTCCGTGAAATTTGCAGGGTAAGTACATATTTATATAATACGTACGATTAAATCTACGTATCTATAAAACCTTTTACGTTTCTCTCGTTCGAAAATAGATTATAAAAGAGATGTACATATATATGTATATATATATATTAGTTTATTTGGAAAAGAAATTAAATGAAAGGTTAGGAGAGATTATAAAGAGTTAACAAGATTTTCGACGTGAAAAATAGTAAATCAATTGTTAGGTACTCCATATATCTAAACGAACTGACTAGCTTGCGTGAAATTGCAGGAAATAGCTACATACATACGTACGTACGTGTATACATACGTGTATATATGCACACGATTAACTCTTCGTAACTATAGAAATGTTTTTCTTTCTTTCTTTTTTTTTTCATTTCTTTCCTTCGAAAATAAATTATCAAAGTATATCGATAAAATTAAAAAAGAAATTAAATAAAACGTTAAGACGCGTTATAAAGAATTAACATTTTCAACATGGAAGATATTAAATCAATCATTTGTCGTATAAAAAACGTACGAACGTTTCTATTAAACGAATTTGCTAAATTTTCTACGAAAACATCGCGGTGTTCTTGTTAAAACAAACTAACCGAACTAACATACCCTTATACGTATGACATGTACGTGATATTATAGGATATTTCCGGCCTCCCCATCCGTTACGAAATATTTCAATACATTTTTAATGAAACGTTCGTTCTCGAGCGTTTACACACACCATTGTGGTTAAACCCGTGGTTAACCTCAACGAAATCATCGATTCGGTGATCCAGGAAATGTCATTTGTTATTAAAGTTTATATTCGTAATTTTTTTGTGTTCTCCTCTCTCTCTTTTTTTTTTTTTAACATCATCCACTGTTCGATTTCAAATCGAATTTTTAATAAATATTTAAGTACTTTTTACTCACGCTATTACGATTGGCGTAAATTATAGAATTATTTTTTATTTCGTTGTTTGATTTTGTATAATATTATAGCGTACGTTTCTTTTCGCGTCGATACCGAAATAAAAGTCCCACCCCCATCCTTTTTCTTTTACCCTCTTCTCGTACACACATACACATACACTCTTCCTCTTTCTCTCTCTCTCTCTCTCTCTCTTTTCCGTATTCGCTTGCTCGCCCCCTTTTGATCGTTTACGAGACACACCATTGACCTCCACGTTCGCTCTACTTCTTCAACCCTCGAGCTTCCGCAGTGTACCACACCCCCACTTGCTTGCGTTCGAGTACAAAAGTGATATAACTTAGGAAAGGTGGCCTGCTAGTAACGTGTCCCTTTTCTACATATCACTTCGTATCATACGATTATTATTATTATTATTATTATTGTTATTATTGTTATTGTTGTTGTTGTTGTTGTTGTTGTTGTTGTTGTTGTTGTTTTTGTTGTTGTTTTTATCGTTAAGACATCGTATATAGATAATAAAAAATATTAAACATATTTATTATATCGTATATAAATAATAAAACAAAAAATTGTATTTTTAGTAGAAGTAGATCTTATTGATCTGAACGTATATATTTAGGTATTTAATTTTTACTTGTAATCATCGGGACGATTTTTTTTTTTTATTTGTTTTTTTATCTCTCGTTCATTCTTTTAATGAAAATTCATTATTTGATTAACACGTTTTCATTACGCATAGAATAAAAAGTTAACGTCCTTAAAGAAGTAGAAATGTTAAGAAATGTCTTTCTAAATGTATCGTTAAACTTTCTAAATCTAAACTTTGTTCGTTCGTTCGTTCGAGATAATGAAAACTTAGGGTTGTTTCGTACGTACCATAAAGCTGTTGTCATCGTGGATCAATAATCGCCCACAAACGCAAGCGATTATTGCATTAATTAATCTCACGAAAAATTTCATCTTTTTGATCGGAATTACATATGATTATTTAATATTTAAATCGCGAGTATATCACGATAAATCAAGTAAGAGTTTATTTTGAAAATTATTTATTGAATAATACGATTAAACAGGAAATCGATTTATCACTTGCTCGTTCGAAAATTCATTTGCTATTTGTGTCTCGTAATTTTTCATAAGAAAACTCTCTCTCTCTCTCTCTCTTACTCTCTATTTTCTAAGCCTTTCCTTTTTCACATTTTATTTATCTTATTTAATTAGCACGTTGCTTAATTCGTTTATTCAAACATTATATCTTACGTTTTATATTTTCTATCGTATATCGCACCATATATTCCATTTCAGCTAAAACGAAATAATAACAAGGAATCCTATTTATCTCCTTTCCTTTTTCATTCTCCGTCCACTCTTCTCTCTCTCTCTGTTTCTTTTCCTCTCTCTCATTTTCCTCTTTTTTTAATTTTCTTAACTTACGCGCTACAGTACACCCTAAAATAAAATCATCTCGCATGGAGAATGGCTAGTGCATAGAGAAAAAGAAAACGGAAGAAACAAAAAGAGAGAGAGAGAGAGAGGAAAAATTAGAAGAAAAAATGGACGGCATAAGAGAAAAGAGAGCGGCATAAGAAGTAGTACCTCCATGGTTCCTTCGTTCGTTCGTTCGTTTACAAAACATTACGAAATTTTTCTTGTCTAATTCTAATTTTTCTTATTATTCACCGACCGTACCTACTTGTACGTATTCGTTTGTATATGAAACATAGATTCCTACATACATACATACATACGTACATACATATATACATATCTACTTGGATATCTAGAAAAGGGACGGTACCTACTGCTGGTAGTAAGGCAGTAGTATTTTTCTCCTTACAGTAGTAACCGTGGTCCACTATGGGCATGTAGCGTTGGTTAAATGAGAAAAGTGGTTGTAGCTGAACGCAATGGGCTTGTCAAGGACCGAGTGGCAACGAACAGCAGCTATATACACCTGCTAGTCCGCCATTGAGTGCCAACGGAGCGTTCTATTGACTCAAGCCCGTATAAAGCTAAATCCTAACTGTGACGTTGCTTTTGCTCTCTATTTCTCTTCCTTTCTCTCTCTCTCTCTCTCTCTCTTTTTCTTTCTCTCCCTAAATGTCTCTGTTTTTCTATCTTTGTCTATGTCTCTCTGTCTCTCTGTCTCTCTCTCTCTCTCTTTATCTATCTGTATCTTTCTTTTAGAAAATCTCTGTCGTTTCGTCTCTTGCTTCTTTGCTCCCCAAAGAAATTTATCAAAGACCGAATTCTTCGTTTGTTGTTCGCACTAAACGTACATACATACATACATACGTATACATTCACAGAACATATACTCGTATAATAATATATGTTATATAGACACATACGTAGGTGTGTCTATCCAACTACACATGTAACTTCGTCTCTCTTCCTTTCTCCAAACTGAAGTAGCTTTGAAGTATTACTCTTTTAATTAAATATCTATGTTTAACGGGAAAAATATTTTCTTGAAAAATTATACATCTTTATCTCTCCCATCTCCCTAGGAATATTATTAATTTTTTATTAATCCTCCTTTCCCTTTTCCTCGGGATAATTTTAGAAAAATATGACGCTTTTCTTATGATCTTTTCCTTCTTATGATCGCACCGACGAATACGAAACTCATTTATAATTTAATTAACATCGGAGATTTATTTATCAACAGAGATATATCCCTTTGACGAGGATATCTTAAACAATTTGTTTTCTTTCTACAATCTTACGAAACTTTTTTTTTATATCGGATAAAAAGATTTCGGTGATACGTCGCCATTATATTTTATATATTTACGTAGAACTCGTATATTTATGTACGTAATTCGACGAACTCGTAACATTTTTCTAAAAGAACTTCGATAATATTATAACGTATCGAGAAAATATGTTTTTCCTTTAACTTGGAGAAATCTTCTACGTGTTCTCAAATCAGAGTGAAATTTCTATTTTTAAGGATCTCCGAACGGACGCATTTTATTCCTGTGGTCTTATTCGGTATGCCGGATGCAGGCCTGTGCATGAAGAAGTCGCTCGACGTTAAAAGGAGGTCGAACTTAAATTATAAATTACAATGCGGAATGGAGAGACAGAGAGACAGAGAGAGAGAGAGAGAGAGAGAGAGAGAGAGAGAGAGAGAGAGAGAGAGAGAGAGAGAGAGAGAGAGAGAAATTTGTTGGAGAAAGAAAAAGAAAGAAAGATAGAGAAAAAAGGACAGACTATAAGAAATAGATCTAAGGAACACCTCCTTTTTTCTTTTCCTCCCGAATATTCTATAAAAGGTACCTAATTCGTTCATTCTCTCACGATTGTTCCTTTTTTTCTTTTCCTTTTTTTTTGTTTTTTTTTCGTACGGATAGATAGATACTCCCGTGAATTTTTTTTTCTTTTTTCTTTCCTCTCTCTTTCCTCTTTTCGCAATAATAAAAGAGCGATTAATTATCAGACATCGATAAGATCGAAAATTTGGCCGAATCCTTCCTTTAAATTTCAATTCGTTAAATGAACAATGATTACCTATAAATGATCGCGGTGCCATCTTTCATAGAATATATCTAAAAAAATGAAAAGAAAAGAAAGAAAGAAAGAAAGAAAAAAAAAGAGATCATTCGTTCTCTTCAGTTGTTCTTAAAAATACACACACGCACACACATATATCCCAAGGTCGAAATAGGAAATACAGTTTGAAGAAATATATATATATTATCTATCTTCAATGGATGAAATTGATCTCCCGTTTAAGAGGATATACTTCTTAATATTGCCAACCGCTAACTTATTAACTTATACCCTCCACATCCCGGCCCTGAAACTTATCCTTCCGAAATACATGATACGTCGAGAACGACGAACCCTTTTACCCTTTTCCGTCTAACTCGGAAAGTTCAGGAGCCACCGAGATATTATGTAATCCTGTCCTCTCCAGATATTTTATTATTAATAACCGCGTTAATTTTAATCAACCGACATGTTCCACTCACCCTCTCTCTCTCTCTCTCTCTCTCTCTCTCTGTTTCGTCATACTCCTTACCCTACATCACTTCTTCACATCTTCTCACCACCCCAATATATTTCAAGCTACGTAACTACTTACTTGCTTACATTCCTACTACATCCCTACTTCGAGTTCTTATTATCCGTCTTAGAAAATAATCACGCGAGACAATTCGGTAAATTTCATTTATATTTCCCTTGCGGTATGTTTGTGGAAGCTGAGGAAGAAGGGTCGTGTGCCATCCGAAGGACGGTACCAAAAGTCATCAAGGGTCGAAACCCGCCCTTCCTGTTATACGACGAGAGTGGAGAGTAGATATTGAACCTTGAAGCAAATTAAGGAGAGAGTATGTTAGAGAACAGAGATTAAGATAAACCAGCTTTTATTTTCTTTCTATTCTGTTTTATGACCTTTCTTCATTTACCTTCTCTCTCTCTCTCTCTTTTCTTTTTCTTTTTCTTTCTTTATTTCCTAATTCTCCTTTTTTTTCTTTTTCGTTTTTCTTTCTTTTTCTTTTTTTTTTTTATCAGGTCACGGACGTATTATAATCGTGGATTTTAATTTAGGTGGATATTGAAGAAAGAAATATCGAATTTAATTAAATAGGAAAAAGAGAAATGTTTGACTTTTCCAATTTCGATTCTACGATTCGAAATAAATGGTATTGTAGGTATGTGTGTTCGTTCAAAAGCCGTGCGAACAATGTCTCGAATATAACTTAAATGACTTTTTTCTTTTTTTTTTTATCTATCTCTTTCCTTCTTCTAGAAATATCGTTGTAGAACTTTTGTAATTTTTTTTTTTTTCTTATGTACAGGATATAAGTGGAGGAACACGGACAGATACAGACACGGATTCGTATATGAGTTGTAATACTTAAACATTAGCTTTACGTTCAGCATTAATCTTCTACCTTCACCTTTTGTTCACCTAACATCTCTACGTCGTTTCCCTTGTCTCCTCTCTCTTCCATGACCTTTTCTATACCGTGTCCGGTCTACTAGTTGAATAGGAGTTTTGTCAGTTAGTTATAAGAAAGAACATGTAGAATAATTCCCATAACGTCAGTTGAAACGAACGAACGAATAAAGTTAAATTTTCATTTTCTCAGACTTCTTGATTAAAGAAAGAAAAACGAATAGAAATAAAAGACATTTTTAATTAATAGAAAAACGAATAGGACTTTTATATCATGAAAAAGATACTGATTTTGTTCAGCGTTGAAACAAACAGGTGGCTTTAATTATGATATGATTTATGAGAGATTTTCATTAAACGTGGTATTTATTTCACTCTCTCCCTCTCTCTTTGTTTCTTTCTTTATTTTATCTTTTTTTTTTTCTTTTTAAATTCCTTACGATATATTGAAAAATCGATTAATCACATAATT
>NC_066591.1:3892500-3992500 GCF_905475345.1 Vespula vulgaris | reverse complement strand
TTTTATTGCTTATAGACATACATCGTATTTATACAACATACAATTACATCGTATTTATGTATACGAAATATTTATTATTTTCGTTTGTAACGTTGAAGTATCGTAGTTAGGATAGAATACATTTTTTCCCTTCTCTCTCCCTCTCTTTCGATAAGGAGATAAAAAAAAAGTAATCGATAAAAAATGAACGTATTAATTCGTAGTTACATTTTCTTTTACACATTTACGTATATACACGATAAAGAGAATTTCCTAGGTCGACCCTATCCCTAAGAGATTATCAATGTTTCATTAGTTTTACCGGATAGGTGGTGGTGGTGAGTAATAAAAGCGTGGCTCAGTTACAGTCTACCCTTCTTTCTTTTCATCATACGTAAAAAAAAAAAAGGAAAAAAAAAGAAGAGAAAAGATAGAAAAAAAGAAAAATAAAGGAAGAAGAAGAAAAGAAAAAAGAAGGGGGTACGTTACGGAGAAAAAATCCGTAAAACGTAAACGTAAATTAATCGATAACTAATCGTTAATACGTACACGTGTAGTATAGTATTAAATCATAATAATTACTTAGAAACAAATCGATATCATTCGTCATGAACGTGATCGAGATTAATATAGGTTGGTATATCCTAGGTACTTACACCTTATCTCAGAAGCAGGACCATAATGCAAAGAGAGCTCGGGTAACGAGTAAGAAACGTGGACAATGACCCATTCCGAGTCCGACGACAGAACGCAATAAAACACGACCGGACGAGTTCTCCATGCTCACGAGGAATACCTCGAAGGAAGAAATATTTTTTCTTTTTTCTTTTTTTTCCTCTCTTCTTTCTCTTTTTTTCCGTATATTTTTTTTTTATTTTCTGCACTTTCAGCACTGGTATCTATGGTATATATGGGTATAGATATCTGCTCGTGTTAGAAAAAGAGAGAGAGAGAGAGAGAGAGAGATAATGCAGTAGTATGAGAAATTCTCATTCATATTTCCTGCATTCATATTATTATTACGTTCTGTTGTCGAAGGAGTACTAGAATTAGTATTAAACTACCTATGTACTTACTTACTTACTTTGTTAGTTACTATACATCTGTATATTTACGTGAATGATCTACTATGAAGAAACTTTGAGAATAAGTTCCGCGGTGACTTAAGGAAGTTGAAAATTTTTTATAAACTTGTTAGGGGAAGAATAGAGATGGAAACGTTTGACTTCTTCAAGGAATTATCAAATTTTTTAAATTCGAAATTTTCCTACAATGTGGCTAGTGAAATTGTGGCGTTGAATTTATCTAGCTTTTCTCTTTTCTTTTTTTTTCTGTTTTCTCCGAATCCCTCGTGATTCTTTCAATTTTATTTAATTTCTATTCATTACGCAAAAGAAAATTATATATTTAATATAGATATCTATATAAATCTGATATAAATATATCAAGATATTTATCAACGATAGATACATATATAAAAATTGTATCTATTAATCTATCAATTGCATCTAACATCAGATGGATTGATTAACGTAAGAATTTTACGTGATTATTTTTATAAATTGATGATATTCATTCCATATTATAATTCCAATTCCAGAAATGATCTCTAATTTATTTCAAGAGGACAAGATTACAATTCTTTCATTCTTCTTTTTGAATTATTAAATAATTTTACGAATCATATTATTATCACCCGATGGTAGCAATAATAATTTACATATATACTTGTATAAAATGTACGAGATATATAAAGTATTCAAAGAGAGTCCAGGGATATAAATGAGAAATGAATAAAGAAACGTTGAAACGGACGCGTGCTACTTTTTTTTTTCGTTCCTCTTTTTTTTCTTTTCTTTTTTTTTTTTGTTCCTTTTTTTACAAACAGAAGAGTTAGAGGGTGGTTAGAAAGACGCGTATTCGACGTGGAAGAGAGAAAAAGAGAGACAGAAAGAGAGAGAGCGAGAGAGAGAGAGAGAGGGTAAGAATGCATTTCCCTGTTAAGTCAGAATAGAGGGCTCGTTCGCTTACTCTGCTCGCGTTCGAACGCTGAAGCCCCGCTGACAGTGCTAATACTACACGCTCGTGTTTACACAACTATATTACCCGTGACGGGTACGGCGATGTGATGCTCACCCCTGCCAGGCGTGCTTTTTCAAACCCTAGGACTCCCTCGACGGGCCACCATAGCGTTCATTGAAGGAGTGATAGAGATAGACATAGAGAGATTATAAACACGACTCCGATCGCGAGGAATACAATTTTTCCCACCCAACTGTCGATCAACTCCACCCTACTCCAACCCTATCCGCCATGCGCTTAAAAAAAAAATTTTCTCGATTAATTATCGTATGCCAACGGTTAAATTTTGTTTACCAACTCTTTTGTCTCTCTTCTTCTTGTTCTCTTTCTTTTTTTTTTTCTTTTTTTTCTTACTCCTCAAACATCGATGCATTGAATTATACTCTATCGTATTGATTATATTATTATATCGATTATATTATTGATAATGATGCAGGTTATTCAATTGTATTGTAGTATTGTTATATTATTTATATTATATTGTACTATATTTTACTACTGTTAACTAGTCGACGTTTATAAATTTGTCATTTCGAGATAATTTAAGCCAGATGGTTTAATAATTCCACTGTTTTACTTTACTGTTATTTTATCCTGCTTGAAAAAAAGAAAGAAATCCAAAATAATAAAAAAAATAGGAACAAGAGAAAGAAGGAACTATATATATATATATTTTTTTTTTTCACGACACCGACACGTTTTTCATTTCTCAGTTATCGAAAGAAACCTCGTTAATGTTTGACGAGTTAGAGTCGAATCCCTCGCCCTTATAACTTCCTCCTGTTCTGTCGACCAATCGCGAGGAATTTGCGAATAACGTCGTTACACAGTACCTATTACCTATGTATTATATATATAGCTCTCTCTCTCTCTCTCTCTCTCTCTCTCTCTCTCTCTCTATATATATATATATATATATATATATATATATATATATACACGTTACTTTTACGATACGACGATATCGTATTACGGATCTCTTTATTCCTTTTATACGAAAGATACGAGCGAAATCGCGAAGAGGGGTAGGAGGGAGGGAGGGAGGTTGGTGAATCGTTCGTAGTTTCATCCGTGTGTCCTATATTGGATGCGAAAATGGCCCCATAAAGCGAGCCTACGTCCTACGGCTCTCTTTTTGCACTAAATCTCCCATATAAATACATATACACAAGTTATCACTCTTTGCTTTTCTTTGTGTTAAACTCCATCATCTTTCCATATCCTTTTTTCTTTCTTTCCACACACTCTCTGTCTCTCTCTCTCTGGCTCTCTAAGCATTCCATATATAATATTTGTATGTGTACGTAAGTAAGTGTACATAACGTGACTTGTACATAAACGTTCTTAATACGTTTTATAATCTTTACGGTCTGTCTATCTCTTTCTCACACACATTCATACTTCCCGTCATGTAATTTTCCATCTTTATCCCTCTTCTCTCTTACACACACACACACATACACACTCTTTTTCTTTTTTATACACATTTATACTTTCCATCATAATTTTTCACCTTCATCCCCACTTCCTTCCCCTCTCTTTCTCTCTCACGTACATTTATACAATTTTCTATCTTTCTCTCTCTCTTTCTTCCTTTCGTCATAAACGCAAGTTTTGTATTGAAGAATGACATATTACAAATACATACTATCAACTCGTAAATCATCTTCCCTTGATTTCTTTTACCGAAGGGTGAACGAATGGCGTATGTCTTCTTCGTCCTTCTTCCTTCGTCCTCCGTAAAGATATTTCGATTGAAAGCATCGAACTATGCTTTGACAACGTGAACAACGGCTAACGATGAAACGTAGAGATAGGTAGAGTACCCTTACCTTTCTCTCTCTCTCTATCTCTTTCTCCTTCTCTCTCATTTCCTATGGGTTACGATCGCACGTTAAAAACGTAAGGACCTTTCTAACCAATCGGGTGATTCGCTAGCAAATACCTCGTCGTGGATACTTATAACTTGGTCGTACGTGATCTCATACACACATACACACACATCCAATATGAATACGTATGGGTGCATACATACATACGAAGAAATACGTCCCTCGTACACACATACATATATGAGCATTATATTGCTCATAGTCTGACTCGGCTAGTAGTTACGGCCGGTATGATGCAGCCCGTGAGAGAGAGAGAGAGAGAGAGAGAGAGAGAGAGAGAGAGAGAGAGAGAGAGAGAGAGAGAGAGGGAGAAGAGGATATGAAAGTGGTAGGATAGAGAGGGGGAGGGAGGAGGTAAGGGGACAGAGGCCGGTTATCGCGCTGAGGTCGGCCCGTTAATGCGACTTTTAATCGCCCTCGTAAAGGAACGCCGATGCGCGTTCGCGAACCGGCCGGATTCGCGGCTGCAGCTTCGCAATAAAGTCTTTCTTTCTCTTTCTCTTTCTCTCTCTCTTTCTCTTTCGTGAGACTCCATCGCTCCAACTTCCATCCCACCCCTTCCTCTGTCCCCACTCCTCATCTTCGACTCCTTTATCGGCAGGTTGGTACCTACATATAGTTACGAGCGTGATACCCTCTCTCTTCTCTCATTTTATGGATATTGGTATATATATTATGTATATGTGTATGTGTATGTATATATATATGTGTCTTTCTTTTTGTATTCCGATCTTTCTTTCGTAGCTACTTCAACGTCATCCATACATTCAAATCGCGAATTATAAACAAATGCGATTAAGGATAGATATATGGTTGGATTGAAGATAACGGTTTATATCCGTATGACTTATTTTTGTAAAAAAAGAATTTTTTTTTTTAACGTCGAACGTTACCTAGCTTATTACATATGTACGTGATTAAGTGTATATATTCGTAAATGTACGTATGTAAATCTTAGGAAAATTATGACGAATCCTCTCTAAGATCTTTTTCAAAATAATCAAGCAACAAACAAATCAACCAACCAACCAACCAACCAACCAACCAACCAACCTGGGATAAGATTCCTTTGCTAAATAAGAGCTCTTTAATATCCATTCTCTTTCCACGAAATATATATATATATATATATATATATATATATATATATACATACACACATATATACACGAAAGACGCCATGTTGCAAAAAGTGAAAGAGAGAGAGGTGATTTCGGCCATCCGATATTCGGATAATACCCCTACCTCATTCAATATTTCTCATTCGACGTCGAAACGTCCCCTTTCTCCCATACCTTCCGCCCCCATGGCTCCTCCCCCTACCTCACCCCCGTTGTTTCATTTTGCCTCAAAAATCTCCGACAAAGGGAGCCACTTTGAGAGACACAGAGAGAGAGAGAGAGAGAGAGAGAGAGAAAGAGAGCGAGTCTGCTGCCTTTGGGAACTCTTCGGACAATGTTTTCTTTCGTCCCAAGATATCTTACGTATATTGTCATAAGCATAACGAAGAGACCGCCAGACAGATACGAGATTCCTTTCTCCCTCTCCTCCCTTTTTCTCTCTCTTTCTCTCTCACTCCTTCATCTTCTTCTTCTTCTTCTTCGTCTTCTTCGTCTTCTTCTTCTTCTACTACTACTACTACACTACACAGGGCTCGCCATTTCCTTTCCCTTGCTTCGTCCTTTTCGTTTCCCCCTTCTCTCTCTCTTTCTCTCTTTTTTTTTCTTTTTTACCCTCTCCCATACTACTCCCACTCATCCATCCCCTTTCTCTCTCTCTTTCTATTTTTCTCTCTTTTTCTCTATCTATCTCTCTATCTTTTTCCAGCTTTTTCTTTCCACTTCGAAGTTCGCTGCTCGCGCTAATCCGAGTCCTTCTGTCCTTATCACGAAGACATCGGGATTTTCTTATCTCTTATCCTTTGTCCTTCTTTCACTCATTCATCATTTTCCTTTCAGTACTACATTACGACATAGTAAACGAACTAGTCGAATTTCTTTCTTAATTAAATCGGTATAAATTGAGCTCTCTTTCTTTCTGTTTCTTATCAAAAATATAGTCTACGGCGACTCTGGTCTCCTTTTCTTTTCTTTTTTTATCTTTTTTTTTTTTTTGAGTGAATTGTTTACGCGACAGAATGATCATCGACTCGAGATCAATTGGAATTTGTGACACGAAACGATGATTAGTCGCGAATCGAATCGATTTGTTCTTTTTCGTCCCTATTTTTGTTCATCCCCTCATCCTCTCTCTCTCTCTCTTTTTTTTTCCAAGAAAAACGTTTTGAGTTATTCGAAAAAGAGTATTGCGAATCGAATCATCGTAGAACTACGATATTCTGTCGGCCACAGATTCGCGTATTTTCCTACATCTACCCCTCCCACCCACCCTCCACCCAATTGTGTTCCATCGGACCAAATAAAAATGCCCCGAACTCAACGTTTACTCGCCTTCGCTTCCATTTGGTAGCCTTTATATACGAGCCGCGAACTCGCGTTTTTAGATCAACCAACATTTTGTGCACCCCACACGTGTGTATGTGTATGTCTGTGTTTATGTACATACGTATATACATATATATAGTATTTCAGCTGCCTACACGCCTCAAGCGTTTAACGATCGCCGGTCCTACCGATCGTCGTGATTCGATAATGCAACTTTGATTTTTACAAACACGGACCAATCGCGTACGAGCGATAAAATGATTCCCATTGGTCGACGATATGTTAAAAAAAAAAGAAAGAAAAAAAGAAAGAAAGAGAGAGAAAGAGAGAAGAACAAAAAAAAGAAAAAGAGAGAAAAAGGAATTAAAAAAAAAAAAAAACAAGGGCAAATTACATAGGTACCCTATATCGGGAGGGGATGAAAAGTTTTTTTCGTTATTATGGCTGCTTTGCCATTATTTGAGTTTCACAAAAGAGAACTGGAAATTTAAATCAAACATCGTTCTCTTTCATTTCGTGGTGGGGGAGGGGAGCAGGTGGTGGGTTGGGGGGTGGAAACTAATTTTTCTTCTCGTTTTCGTTCGTTCTTTTTTTTTGTTTTGTTTTTTTCTTTTTTTTTTCTCGTTCTCCTTCAACGATGAATTATTTTCGTACGTTTTCCCCGGCAGGTAATTTAGTGGTAGCTAGAACGATGGAATCGCTGATGATCGTCGGTCCATATATCACAAACGACGGGATATAATATCTCGTTTCTATGTATTCACGTATACCTGCATATATATTGTAGTTAGAGGTAACCCTACGTTACGTTCGTAGCGACGAACGTCGATTATTAGCGCACCTCGATAGCATTCGACGTAACGGCGTATGTGGAGCATGGTTGAATGTAACACAAGGAACGGCAGATGCATAACTATAGAATCGCATCGATCATATGACTTGGACCCGTAGGCGATGTTGACCGTACACCGTTGACTCTACCTCTCTCTCTCTTTCTCTTTCTTTCTCTGTATGTGTGTGTGTGTGTGTATATATATATATATATATATATATATATATATATATATATTTCTCTCTATCTTCTTTCTCTCCCTTCTCTCAAACTCGTGACTTTTTTCGCTAAATCATCGGTGAACTTTATTTTCCTAGTTACGAACGTCCCACTACCGAGCACATGATTCAACTCTTATCGATAATACTTGGAAGAAAATAATATATTTATGGGTACAGGATGAATGAAATAGCTCGTTACTATCCGATATTTTTCTTTTAATCACGCTAAAGATATATGTGTAAATATTAAAAGGAACGTATCAAGATGCGAATGCATCTTGTTTCGAAAGAAAGACGTCTCTATGAGTTTTCATTCTAAAGTTCTACGTCTTTTGTATATTCGACTTCCTTCTTTTCCTATTTTTTTTTTTCTTCTTTTTTTTTATTTTCTTCGAAGTGAGAGACGTAACGATAGATATTTTAAACGATTCGAATTATTCGTTACGTCTGAGTTGCATCTTACTTCAGAAATATATATATCTATATATAAAATATAAATATATAAAGCGAGGAAGAAAATACGAACGTTAAAAAAAGAATTCATCGTAGAATTCTAAAGCTGATTGTATTTTCACTGTGTCGATTGGCACCGTTCATGTGGAGAATACGGAAGTCGAATCGATTTCGTGATTGGACGTGAATTTCGTTCGTTATATATGTAGGTGCCTTCCGTTTCATGTCAGACCATGGAGAACTGTCGGCGACGCACACTTGTTGAACGCGTGGTTTATCTTCGGCCATAGATCACTCAGGGCGCAGCACGTCTTTTGCTACTACTACTACTGTTATTACTACTACTACCACTACCACTACTACTACTACTACTACTACTACTACTACTACTACTACTACTACTACTACTATTACTACGTCTATTATTACAACTACACTGCCACGTTTCTCATCTTCACCCTTTTACTCTAACTTAGGTTACTTTTCTCTCTCTCTCTCTCTCTCTCTCTCTCTCTCTCTCTCTCTCTCTCTCTCTTTCGCACAGGTTACTTTTTTCTTCTTTTCCTTCGACGATCTCTCGCAGTTCATTATACGACCCAGGAGTCCTCAGATTCTTATCAGAAGGAAAAAGTGGCCATTCCGCAGTTCGATAGATCCGCAATGGATACATTCTCATGAAACGTTAACCTCTAGCTTCGTCATTTTTGTTTATTTATTTATTTATTTGTTTGTGTTTCTTTTTTCTCGTTTACCATCCACCTCACGTATTTGTTTGTTCTTCCCCTTCGAACCTTCCCCCTTTCCCCATCGATATAAATATTCTCAACTTTGTTCTCTCTCTCTCTCTCTCTCTCTCTCTCTCTCTCTCTCCTTTTTTTTTGCTTTAATTTCAAATATCATTCCCATCTATAATAAAGTAGACGAAAATTTTATTATTCGAAATTTGTTTGCATTTTTTATCGCATGTGTTTCATCAATGTATTGTTAATATTATTATAATTTAATAATTAGTGTGTATGTGTGTGTCTGTCCGTCTGTGTGTTAGGTAAATATAAAGTGGACCGACCGGATATTTTATCAAGGCTTTTGCATACACGCGTGCATTCAAACCAGCATCATGTTTAAATACATACATACATACATATATACATACATACGTATACCTATCTATATATATATTTTTTTTTGCTCATAAATACTTTAATACGAAATCCCTCGACTTCGAGCAAACGCAGTTAGAACGCACGCGTCACACCGTAGATAGCACAGACCGTAGCTCTCTATCGCGGAAAAACCGCGAGACTGCTTGCATATTTCAAATAAAGCGATGCCTCTCGCCTCTTCATATTTCATGTTTCGTTTATTCGTCCTCGGAGAAACGTACTAGGCACCAAGACATAATAAACGCGATGTCTCCCTGTTTTTTTCCATTCTGTCTCTCTTCCTCTCATTTCCACCCCCCTAACTCTCTTTTTCTCTCTCTGTCTCATCCTCTTCCTCCCCTAGCAGCAACTAAGCTCCTCTTCCAGTCTTTCCACTTTTTCTACTTGCCTCGTCTCTCTCTCTCTCTCTCTTTCTCTCTTTCTTTCTTTATCTTTCTTTCTCTCTCGTTTTCGCATCTTCTCGTCCTTTTAGCGTTTTCTCTTTCCACTCCCAAGAGCTCAGAGTATGTCTCCCTTCTCTCTCTCTTTGTGTGTGCGTGCGTATCTCTCTCTCTCTCTCTCTCTCTCTCTCTCTCTCTCTGATTCTCTCTTTCTAACAGAAGCTTAGCCGCATGTCAGTTTTATTTCTCCCTCGTCTACTCCTTCGCAAAGGGCCGGCCTTCGGCGGGCAGGCGGTGTTGCCCGTGCGGTATCTCGGTCGCCATAAATTACGACGGTCCTTTTATTTGCACAGAGCCACCGAACTTAAGTAACTAGATCTGGAAGTCCTGACTCCTCCACACACGAGGGGGTTAAACGTTCCTTCCTCCTCGCCGGCTGCGATACGCGAGACTGACCCGCCCTCCGAAAAGCCACCCTTGTTGCCCATAGCCACCACCCTCTTCTCTCCGTTTCTTTCATTGTATATGTGTATATATATATTTATACACACACATATATATATATATATATATATATATATATACACGTGTACGTGTATCTGTATCTAGGTATACTTATGTATACGTGCACGTGTATCTGTGGTCTGGCTGTACTTATGCATGTGTATGTTTCGTCGAAGCCAGATGCAATTGCGTTGTCCCGTGGGGGAGCAGAACCGAGGAGAACACAACCGCGGACTCCTAGCTGGACCAAGGGCTCTACCATAATGGCAACTTGAATAATGCAGAGGAGAGAGAGCAAGAGAGACAGCAAGAGAGAGAACGAGAGAGTGAAAGAGAGAGAGAGAGGGGGAAGGAAAAGTAAAAGGAACGAGCTATTGGAGAAAGAGGAGAGAAAGGGTGAGAAAGAGAGAGAGAGAGAGAGAGAGAGAGTTGAGGAGAAAAGATAAAGAGGGATAGGATTTTAATTTCGATCGCGGATCCTTCCGGGGAAAGTATTACGAATCGATCCTACTGAAAATGGATAAGGGTATCGGTGTAAATGGGGTATATATATTATACCTATTTACTTATTATTCCTACGCTTTGATCATCCTGCTTTCTACGGAATCAATCGATTGATTTCCATTTCGTTTAATTTATTTTTCTTTCTTTTCGTGTGGTTTTTTCTTTTTCCTCTTTTTTTTTTTTTTTTTTTGTAGCGTAAGTGTTTACAATATAGAACCTTACGTCTCTTTGATCTATTTCGATATTTGATCGATTTTTCTAATCTTCGAATCGATAAACAAGAAGGAAAGAATTATTGTCGAAATTTTGAATTCTCGATTGATGTTTCAAAAAATAAAAAAGAAATAAACCAATACTTCCCGTGACGTTTATGTAACATATTTTCACGTAAAAGTTTAAAAATGTACGAACAAGTAGAAATACTCTCAGTCCCGTCTTCTTCTCTTTCCATTTAATATCTATCTTCGTCGCGCGAAAGAAAAGGAATGAAACAGAAATAACAATGAGCAGAGAAGTATAATAAAACAAAAAAAAAGAAGAAAAGTTTTTTCCTCGGAGTATCTAGATATTTATTCCCCTCGATTCGGATCGTGACTTTTCTCTTACGAAACATCTTAAAAGTTTGATCGAGCGTTTATCGGCAGTGCGAAATTTCACGCGTTTTGACTAGGGGAATAAGAGAAACAGAGATAGATAGATAGATAGATAGATAGATAGATAGATAGATAAATGGATGGATGGATGGATGGATGGATAGATGGATACAAAAACAGAGAGAGAGAGAAAGAGAGAGAGAGAGAGAGAGAGAGGGAGACGAAGGGAGAGTGAAAAAATCGTTCAGAGTCGACAATCCCGTGGCCGAACATAAATTAGCCGTGGCTTAAAGCCCGCCCTAATCCATCATAAATAACTCCGTGCGTGCAGATGCGTGTATGTGCATGCGTACGGGGATTCCGACCCCCTAAATTATTTCGAAAAGATCCGCAGTATGCTAGAAAGAGAAATAGAGAGAGAGAGAGAGAGAGAGAGAGACAGAGAGAAAGAGAGAGTAGTGGTATACTAATAATATAAATACTAGCAATAGTAATAGTAGCAGTAGTAGTAGTTGTAGTAGTAGTAGTAGTAGTAGTAGTAGTAATTTCGCTTTCGCTTAACTCGTATATATTACGAACGTTTCGACCTACACTTATACACAAATAACCCACGTTTCTCTCTTCGACTATATCCGTAAAAAATCTCTGTACATATGTGCCGAGTACGTATTTGCTCGTCTATCTATTTATCTATCTATCTATCTATCTATCTATCTATCGTCTCTCTCTTTTTCTCTTCTCTCTCTCTCTCTCTCTCTCTCTCTCTCTCTCTCTCTTTCTATCTTTCTGACGAGTGCGTAGGTACAGGCGTGCGCGCGCGCGCGCACATTCAACTCGCGTCGACGAACTCGGCCGATCGCGTGTCGAGGGCGCGAGACTTCTCGAACTTCCTTTTTCAACGGTGTCAAGCATTGAAAGAGACGTATATATATCTCCATTAACCCTTTTCATTCTCGAACGAAGACTACGTTTCTTTCTTTTCTTTCTTTCTTTCTTTCTTTCTTTCTTTCTTTCTTTCTTTCTTTCTGTCTTCCTTCCTTTTTCTTCTTCTTTTTCTTTTCTTCTCTCTCTCTCTCTCTTTTTTCTCTTTCTATCCTTCTCTCTCTTTCTCTTTTCCTCCTTTTCTCTACTAGCTCGAATGTATATCTCGTTCTCCCTAGTTTTCTCATGGATAGCGACTTCCGAAGGAGGGATAATAGTCACAACATATACACACGCGAACGTATGTATGTATATATACATATACAAATACATATACATTCACATAAACAGATGGATATATATATATATATATATATATATATATATATATACATGCGTTCATGCTCGTATTCTCGTGGTAACATTTGATAGTGGGAAATGGAAATTGTATAACTTCGTCAGTTACATCGTTGAAAACCTGCTTTAAAGAGTTGTTTGACTTTGTGATCAGTAAATTAGTGTGTTCTCTTTTCCAAATACGAAAGTTGTTTTGCTACTGTGATCAATGAGATCCTGCAACTTCAGAGATCAGCTTTGCGGGGACGAAAGTTGGTCAATTGGTTCTTTTTTTCTTCTCTTCCTTTTCTTTTTTTTCTTTGTGCGTGTTTGTGGATCTCGAGTGGATCGTACGACTTCGAGACGATAAAAGAAAAAAAAAAAAGAAGAAAAAAGAATCGTTCTACTTTATCGAACACGAAAAATTGTTTTCTATTTGCAAACAACCTACCTGATTGGTTTTTATTAGCCACGAATTTATTCGACTTTAACGAGATTCGAGATTCTTTTTTTGAATTTCAATATCTCGAAATCGCTCGTTTTTCTTTTTTATCTTCTCTCATATTACACGTAAACTTTATCGTTAACAGTTATCTCGATGCTTCGTTACCTTCGGAGACAGTACGACGCAGTTAAATAAATCAGATGTCGTCGGGTCAAGGTGAATCTTCTGAAACTATTGTTATCCAAGTTGTAAAACGCGTTTCATTGTGTACGACCTTATCAATGAGATCTATATTCAATTCGATCTTTGCTAATTCTATCAATTAATATCGAATTTCTAATGACCTGTAATATAAACCTCAACCAAACCAAACCAAACCAAACCAAACCAAACCAAACCGAATCGAACCGAACTCAATTCAACCGAATCTACTACGTCATTCGCATTTTCACGTTTCAATGGTTTACAAAAAAAAAAAAGAAGAAAGGAAAAAAGTTCTTTTTCTGAAAGTGCAAATGGTAAAATTGTCTTGCGAACTGGGCATGCATGTTTGAAAATAAAGCGGAAGCCCGTGGCGTGGCTAACGGGGTGGGTAGATGAGCGCTCGCGCGCATATTCTCTGTCTCTCTCTCTCTCTTCTCTCTCTCTCTCTCTCTCTCTCTCTCTCTCTCTCTCACCGTGTCTCCCCACGGATCATTAATATTAATGGACAAGTTAGTAGACACCCTTCTGCCCGAGTGCAGAGTGTAATGATGTCGGCAACGGGTGCCACTGCTGTTACGAATGTGACAAGCTTTCTCTCTCTCTCTCTCTCTCTCTCTTTCTCTCTCTCTCAGTTTACATGTGTTTCAGGCGTGTATTGAGCGAGTGCAGGTGAGTAGAAGCACCTCGTTCTCTCTCTCTCTCTCTCTCTCTCTCTCTCTCTCTCTTTCTCTCTCTCTCTTTCTCTCAGTCTTCATCGTAGCAGCAGCAACAGCAGTAGCAGTCTCTCGGTGGCTTGGCTGGATTACATTTCGTCAAATGTCGGAGGAACCACGGCATCGGATTTCTTCTTATTCTTCTTCTTTTTCCCTTTTCCACGTTACTACTGAGATAGTTTGAAAGAAAAGAAAAAGATGGATGACGAGCGAGGGAGCGAGCGAGCAAGAAAGAAAGAAAGAAAGAAAGAAAGAAAGAAAGAAAGAAAGAGAAACACTGGATCTAGAGACTCTAGAGTCGTTCGTTCTAAACGAAAATAATTATGAACGTAGGTACTCTCAAAGTCTTTCCTCGTTTCGTTCTCTCACTTCCGCTTACTATCTATCTCCCTCTTCCTTTCTCGATCTCGCGATAAAGATTACTTTTTGCACGAAAAGTCGAGCAAGACCCTTTCTTTTCTTTCTCTTTTTTTTTATTGTTCTTTGATTTCGTTTTTCCTTTTTCTTCTTTAATCTTTTTTTTTTTTTAATTCTTCCCTTTATCTTTTTTTTTTCTTTTCCTTCTTCTTCTTCTTCTTCTTCTTCTTCTACTTCTTCGGAGCGAAACGACACGAACAAACAACGTGCGAGAATGAAAACGAGGGATGGTCTCTTTTTCGACTTCTCTTATGGATCTAGCACGGAAGAAAGCTTTCCTGACCAAACCCGAAAAGAACGTTCTGGTGTAGCAAGCAGCAGCAGGTCGATAACCCCTAAAGGATACCTACACAGATGATTTCGGAACTTGGTGAGAAGGCTGGAGCCCTTGTCGGACTCTTTGCGAGTCGGTCCGTAACGAAACAGGCTCGGTTCTTCGAGTCTTCTTATTCTTTTTTCTCTTTTTTTCTCTTTTTCTTCCTCTTTTCTCTTTTTTCCCCCCTTCTTTTTCATTCTTATTCTTTACTCTATCGAAAGAAAGAAAGAGAGAGAGAGAGAGAGAGAGAGAGACTCTGGTTTGTTCAGGTAAAAGTCAGGGCCATTTTTTCGTCCAATTCGACTCTCCTCCCCCCTCCCCCCTCCCCCCTCCCCCCTCCCCCAACCCCCTGTTCATTCCTTCTTTTCTGACACACTGTCCACTTCACCTTCCAGGTTTATTAGGACCCACCTCTCTTTGCCATCATCCACTTCTCTCTACACTCGTCTACTCTACAACGAATAACTCTCTTAAGTCTTGTCGATCGATTAACTTAACAATAAAGTGTTTACTCCGTTCCGAAATTAATTGATTTCGAAGATAGCAAAGGAAGGGTTAGAAACGATCGAGTCTGTTTGATTTATTCTTACGGTTATATAAACGATAGTTATTTCCTGATTAAACAAAAGAAATAATGATGTCTATTTAATCGATACGAGGTAAAAGTTTGGGTTATAATCGAAACGAATCTTAAAAGTGTATCTATCTTTCTAATGATTTTCCAAAGATTTATAATATCGGAAACTCGATCGGTCACAAATTTCTCTCGATCGTATTTATATTACGTAAATGACATTTGAAGTCAGCTGCTCGAGAAAGAAGTAAAAGGAAGAAAGAAAAAGAAAACAAAAGAAGAGAAAAGAAAAGAAAGAAAGAAAAGAAAGAAAGCTCTAATGTTCCGCGTATAAGCCCATCACGGACGCTAACATAATTAACTCGAAACAGTGTACCACTGATTAGAAGCCAAGCATTAGACTCGCCAACGACTACTACTACTACTACTACTACTACTACTACTACTACTACTACTACTACTACTGCTACTACTACTGTTACTGTTACTGTTACTATTACTATTACTATTACTATTACTATTACTGTTACAACAACAACAACGACGGCGACGACGATGTCGACGACGACGACGACGACGACGACGATGACGACGACAACAACGACGGCGACGGCGACGACGACGACGACTCGACAGCGTAATTGCTACACGGAAGAAACGTGTAGTGCATTAGAGAGGCGAGTGTTATGCAAATAAAACCAGAGTGTACGAGTGAAAGAGAGAGAGAAAGAGAGAGAGAGAGAGAAATATACGCGTGCGATGTATTTTCCAGCACGCACTCGCCTGATCCATTGGCGAGCCTATGGGCGATGAGTCCGAGATTTCTTCTTCGCGATTTAACAGATGTTGTACCAATATAGATAAATAAATATTAGTACGACGATATTTTTTATTTTCTTTTTATTTTTTTTATTGTTTTTTTTTTTTCATATATATGTATATATATATATATATATAGTAGAATTTATTGGGAACACGATCAATACGATTAATTTTACGTGACTTCAATTGGTTGAAATTGTTTGGATATGTGTATTATACGTTGTGTACGTAACTGCAAGTAATCGATGGTTTTTTTGTTTTTTTGTTTTTTTTTTCATTAATACAATAGACGATTATTTATGAATCGTATACACATGTATATTATTGTTGTTGATTTTCTACGAAGAAAAATTGTCCACGTCGTTTTTTTTTCTTCTTTTCTTTTTTAATCAACATATACAATACTTTCATTAAGACGATACAAGTTATAGTAAGGAATGTAAGAATGTATGCCACGGGGAACGTATGAAAATAATATAAATGCGAAGTATCTATATTTATGATTTACGATAAATCTATCTCTAATATATTACGCTCGTTCTGCTTCGTTACGGATGGCTGAACACTAATCCATTCTAATCAAGAAAAAAGAAATAAAAAAAAAATAAAAGAAAGAAAGAAAGAAAGAAAGACAGAAAGAAAATAAAGAACTAATTAAAAAAAGAAAAAAAAAGAAAAGGAAAAGAAGAAGAAGAAGAAGAAAAGAAAAACCAATAACCTAATAACGATTAATTAACCTCGGTCAGGTCAAGTTAAAACCACTTAAACGAATGGAATCGATATAATAAAGAAAATCGAGTCAGAGGAGGAAGAGAAGAAGAAGAAGAAGAAGATGGAGGAGAAGGAGGAGGAGAAGGAGATTAAGGGGGTTGAGGAGATAGAGGGGAGGACTGTGGGAAGGAAAGGAAAGGATCCGAAAAGCATAACTCGCGTTCCAGTGAAAGGTCCGGCCTTGCCTCTTGAGAAAGTTACGAAGGTCGCCTCCGGCGATCTAAACGGCAAGCAAGTCCTCTTCTTCTCGAAGTAAAAGAAGAAGAAGAAGAAAAAAAGATGGAAGGAAGAGGAGAAAGATACCGATAGAGAAAGAAAATATGTGAATTTGTATGTATAGGATGTCTCTAAATTTGATCTGAGAAGGTAAAAAAAAAAAAGGAAAGAAAAAAGAACAGAACTGAGATTTACAAAATAACATCGAGAATACTTCGGATTTTACTTTTTTTTCCCGATGCAGAATTGATCGAAATGATAGCAAGAAAGAAATGGGAAAGAGAGAAAATATGAAGAGAAGTAGCATGGCAATTTTGTTAAGTTGTTAATCGAAGTGATTTTTTAAAGATATTACGATAAGTGTGAGTACTTGGTATATATACATGTATACGTGCATACGAAGATAAAGCAATGATTGGATAGATCTAACAAATTGTTCTTAATTATTCATCCTCTTCGTTGAAAAACATTCGAAGAGATATTACATCGTACAGTACGAGATACATATATATATATATATATATATAATATATACACACTTAACATCGATATTCTTCATCTTGAAAGAAATAAATGTTTATACTTATATATATCCGTGCTAAAAAAAAAAAAAGAAAGAAAACAGAAAAAAAGAAAGGAATTCTCTAATTTTCTAACTAAGGATAGAAATTTCTATAATGTAATATCCTATACAACGATACTTACTATATACGTTCGATATCATTCTCTTCTGATATAAATCGACACGCCATTTTAGTAACACCCTGTATATGTAAACACGCACGCGTATTCACATGCATATATCTATACGTTACTTGCAGAGAGAAAGACATAGAAAGAGATAGAAAGAAAGAGAAAGAGAGAACAAGAGAGGGAGCATTAGGGACTTAATAAATAGCCTCTTAAATTGCTAAAAGAAGGATGGATATAAGCGGCAGAGAAATTGGCAGGCACTAATACGAGGCTGATCTTATAGGCAGATAGCAAAGTATGGTAGCGAAGAAGCATCAGTAGAGAAGCGACAAGGCTTAGACAAGGATGCCTTGAATGGAATAAGTCGGAAGGTAGGCGAACAAGAGCCCATTACGTTGACCGTGCTGTTGCTGTTGCTCCTGCTGCTGCTGCTGCTGCTGCAGTTACTGCTGCATCTGGAGTAATCTTTTCTTCTTCTTCTTCTTCTTCTTCTTCTTCTGCTTCTGCTTCTTCTTCTTCCTCCTCCTCCTCCTTTTCTTTTTCTTTTTTTTTCTTCTTTTTCTTTCTTTCATGGGAAGATGATTTCCGTTCGATTCATTCCCGTGACTCATGTGCACAAAAGAAAAGCAAAGACTATAAAGTAAAATAAAGGCTATTGCACACTATGTCGACGTGTTACACTATTTATATGCGATATCTTAGCGAAATCTTTATGAAATTTGATTATTGATCAGTTTCCATTGCTCCTTCCAACTTTCTTCTCGCCAAACTTTCTATACTGAATTTTCAATTATTAAAATTATCATTGAAAAATTTTCGTTCTTAAGGTTTATGTTTTACGTTCTATCTATTAAAAACCGGAGTTTGTTTTTGTGTGTATAAGCCTTAAGGAATTCTATAGGTATACTCTTTTGTCGTCGATCAATCCGATCTGGTGGCGAATCAATCTCTCCAACGTTCTGTTGGATCATTATTTCGATTTTTGATCTTCCATTTATCTCGTCGTATTTTTCTCGATCGATTCGATCTTTTCTTTTTTTTTCTTTTTTACTTTTGTTCTATTCTTATTTCAACTTTTTTGTTTTTTATTAGTCTTTCGTGGATCTTATCTCTGTAACAGGTGGAAGAAGTGAGAATTGAAAATTGAAAAGGACGGAGAATATGAACTATGAATTGTTGTATATTGAAACGTATTTTTTATTTGTTTTTTATTTTTCTTTTTTTTTATTTTTTATTCTTTTTTTTTTTTTGATATTACATATATGTATATGTACCTAGCTTCAGAACATCGATCGCTCGTTTATGAACGTTTCAGTTTCGACAAAAAAGAATAAATAAATATACTGTTTTTTCTTTCTTTTTTCTTTTTTACAAATCCAAATTTTTTTTATTCCACGATATTGAATCAATGGGACAAAATTTAATTTGCTTCCAAAAAAAAAAGAAAAAATCTCGTGCACACGAGAAATTACGTTGCGAATATTTTTAACCGCATTAAGGATTCACAATTCGATGATTCGCTGGTCGACAAAAGGAAAAAAGAAGGAAAAAAAAAACAAAGAAAATAAAAAGAAAAGAAACACGATCGGTGTTTCCGCGTTCTCCATTTGAAATGTCACGAGAAAACACATAACGAATAATTGAAACGGATAACTTGTTCTCGTGCCACTTACCATAGATTTCTTTCTATTTCTCTATCCCCTTCCCAGATCGCATCAATAAATTTATCTATCGTTAACCACGTAAACTTACATAGGTACGTCTTCCATAATAAACAAATCTAGCCTGAATCACGTAGCTATTTACTTAGGTACCCTGTTATTTGGGGTGTAGAGAGAGAAGAAGAATGAGGAATGAGGTGAGAGGTGAGGGAAAGAGAAATGAAAAAAAAAAGAAATAAAGAAGAAGAAGAAGAAGAAGAAGAAGAAGAAGAAGAAGAAGAGAAAAAAAGGAAAGAAAGAAAGAAAGCATAAATCGTAGAAAAGCAGCTCGTGCTGCATAGTAATTGCGGCCCCAACCGCAATTCGTCGTATCTCGATAGGTTTTAGTTCATGACTCAAGTGCAGGTACCGTGAGTACTAACGTCGTCAGGTGAAAAGGAGAAAGGGGAGAAAGAAGAAACCACAGGTTACAAGAGTCTCCCAAGCCCCAACCCATCAGCCCTCGTCATTCTCCTCCTTTCCATCCCACTCTACCCCACTCCACCCTACTCCACCCCACTCCACCCCATTCTACAGCACTCCATTCCAGCAGCAGCAGCAGCAATCCTACCCTACCCTACGTTACTCTACCCTACCCTACCCTACGGTACGCTACCTACCCGATCTGAAACGACGTTTACCTGTCCATCTATCCCGAATTTTCCTGTATTACCAAGCATTCGTTCTCGCTGGAGAATCGTCATGAAGGAAGCCAAGCATAAGAACTGCGAAGCTCGTTGGTAACTGGGGCGTAGAGAGTGCACGTTAAAAGGAAAAAAAGAAAAAAAAAAGAAAAGAAAAATGAAAGAAAGAATTAAAAAAAGAAAAAAATGGAATATACGTGGGTACGTACTAGGGAGGGAAGAACATAAAAAAAACCTCCTCCTTTTCGCCCGCCCCCCTTCTGAAAAAGAAAAAGGAAAGATGTATGAAAAAAGGAAGGAAATAAATAAAGAAGTAAATAAATGAAAAAAAGGATGGATGGATGGATGGAAGGAAGGAAGGAAGGAAAGAAGAGAAGAGGCAGAGGGAGGAAGGAAAAAATATTAAAAAAGAAAAAAAGAAAAGGAAAAAGAAATGGAGAGCACTCTCGATTTACCGGTAGACTCTGATTCTTCTATTCGTCGTCGACGTCGTCGTCGACCTTTTGTCAGGAGGGCAAGTCTCTCTCTCTCTCTCTCTCTCTCTCTCTCTCTCTCAACTGCTAGCGTTCTCCAACTTTCGATAGAAGGAAGACGATGGTGATTGCGAGCGAAAGAGAAAGAGAAAGAAAGAAAAAGAGAGAGAGAGAGAGAGAGAGAGAGAGAGAGAGAGAATCGAGGAGGAGTAGGTAAAAATGGCGCAACTTGCTAACAAGCTTTCGAGCTTGTAAGAAGCAAGCTCGAGGCTCGTTTCGTGGTTGAAGAACACTCGAGCGGAGAAAAGCCGAGCGTGCACGCGCGTGTATGCTGTATTACTCTCTCCTCTTCTCTCTCTCTCTCTCTCTCTTTGTTTGTTTCTTTCTTTCTTTCTTCCTTTCTTTCTTTCTTTCTTCCTTTCGTTCTTTCGTTCTTTCATTCTTTCTTTTTTTCTTTCTATCGCGTATAGCACGTATCGCCCTCGAGCGGTACTCCTGCGCTCCACCCTTCGGGCCGCGATGTCGCTCTCGAAAATCCAACCCTTTTTTAGCTGGCTAACCAATCGATGCCAGGGCTCACTCTCTTTTTCTACGTATGTACACGTACGGGCCCGATATATATATTATTCCTCTCTCTCTCTCTCCTTTTTATTCTCGTCAACATATTCCTTCGTTCTCTCTCTTTCTATTTTTTCTCTCTCTCTCTCTCTTAGTACCACCCTCATCCCACAGGGTTCTTCTCCCTTTCGAAACTTATCGCGAGTGGCCTCTCCATTTTTTCCACTTCTTCCTGTAGGTAGCCTTTCGAGGAGCCTCTTCTCTTTCCACGCATCACCTCTCTACGTCCTCCTATTTCTCCTTCTCCTTCTCCTTCTCCTTCTCCTTCTACTTCTACTTCTACTTCTTTTTCTTCTTCTTTTTCTTCTTCTTCTTCTACTAATTTTTTCTTTTTTTTTTTGATCTTCTTATTCCTCTTTTTATTCTTCCTTTTATTCTTCTGTTTTTTTATTATATTCTAGAAGGTTGTTGTTCGAAATATCATGATAACGATACGCGATTTTTAACTACCAAGTAGCCCTCTTCTCGTTTCATGTTGTTATTCGTTCGGCTTGAAATAACTCCTATCGACTCAACTTCGCGACAAACTTTGTTTTATATAGAAAATAACAAGTAGAAAAAAAAAAGAAGGAATTTGCGACAAAAGTATATTGAACTCTTGTTATTAACGAGGCGTGTTGAACCAACGACACGATTTATTACGATTTATGCAAAAGTTTTCTCGATAGACGCGTTTGTCGATTGATAAAAAATATGATCTATCGACAAGAACACTCTTAGAGGAAACGAGATCTGTTATCATTGGAAAAATTTATTATGATATTAAGAACGTCATCGATATCATCATATTCGTTTGTCATAACGTAATCAAGAGAAATGACAATTCGTCAAAAAAAAAAAAAAAAAAAAGAAAAGAAAAGAAAACAATAAACACTCATAACTTTGAAAATCCAGTTCATCATCGATTTCGTGATGGAAGAAAGCTACATCCGATTATGATAAAACCGGGAAGATGATAAATGCGTATCGATACTTTGCAAATTCGTTTCGATCTCTCGCATGAGCGTAACCATACGTTCGTTGGTACTCGAGAAGAAAATGAGCCGTACGATCACGAATAAAACTCGAATCACCTTTTGAAAAAGCCTGGTGATTAATTTTTTTTTCTTTTCTATCTCTCTCTCTTTCTCTCTTCTCCTCTTCTCCTCTTTATTTGTCGTTTTTTGTTTCTTCCCGTTTTTTTTTATTTTTTATTTTTTCTTTTCTTTTCCACGTACCTTTATCATCACCATTCTCCCCTTAGGTTCCATATACAGAAAGCTATCCTCGTGATTCTCTCTCAGTCGGTGATTAAAAGAGAATAGCGAGCGATCCCAAAAGCGGAGAAGGCATTCAACGAGCCGGAAGAGAAGAGAGAGAGCACGTTCCCTAGAGAGAATTTACCTACTGTTGCTCCTCCATCGTGATTTGTACCGTTGGTCTTCTCTCTCTCTCTTTCTCTCTCTCTCTCTGTCTTTCTTTATCTCTCAATCTATCAATCTATCTATCTATCTACCTATCTTTCTTCACTTGTTCTTGATTCTCCTCCAGTTCCACTTCCGTCCCTTCTCACTTGTATGTCGTCTCAACTGTCTCTTTTCTTTTCTATCCTCTTCTTTCTTTCTATTTTCTTTTCTTCTTCTTCCTCGTCGTTGAAGAAGTATACGAACCGATGAAGAAGTATACGAAAAGATGTCGAAGGAGCTATTTCAGCATCATCATCTACCTCCATATCTTTTTCTCCCCTTTTCGTTCGATAAGTGCCCTAGGTAATTTCGCGTAAGAGAGAAAGAGAAAGAGAAGGGGAGAGATAGATAGATAGATAGATAGATAGATAGATAGATAGATAGATAGATAGATAGATAGATAGATAGATATATAGATAGAGAAAGAGAAAAAAAGAAAAAGAGAGAGACACGATAAGAGTACTGACTCAACGATGTATACGTGCATATAAACGAGAAACCGGAAACAGACGGGGCAAACAACAAACAGACAAACAAGCCACATTCAGCCGTCCCTGGATTGTTCCGTGAATTTTGCAGGAGCCATATTCATTTCTGAGATTGGCTTCTTCTTCCGACTCGTTACGTGGTGGCAGCCAGGCAAGCAAGAAAGCAAGAAAGCAAGAAAGCAAGCAAGCAAGCAAGCAAGCAGGCAGACACGCTCTCGCTGCGAGCTCAGCTGCGTGCCGCTGAGGACGAGAGAAGGACGAGAAAAAGGACGAAAGGAATGGCGTGAGCGAGAGCGAGAGAGAATGATAGAAAGAGAGAAGACAGAGAGAGAGAGAGAGAAAGAGAAGGAAAGAGAGAGAGTTGCAACTCGGAATGCCGATCTATCGATTCATCTTGAGAACCTCGGGTCGAACCGCGTCGATTTCGAAATCAATCTATCCACTATTATTCGTTGCTCTATTATTTCCTCTCTTAAGTTTATACTGGATAGTTAGACAATTTTTTTTTCTTTTCTTTTTTTTTTTCTTCATCGAATTTAACAACGATTCTCTTGTAACACCTTTTATTTATTTCGATATATGATTTTACTCTTTCTTTCTTTTTTTCGAACGTTTACGAGAATATAAATTTAAGCATCGTTTATTATATAGATAATTAAGAAATGTCAATCGTGCATGCCTACGTAAATGTACGATAATATTATTAGTATTATTAAGTTAAGGAAATAATAAAGAAATGATCGTAAATATCATTGAATGAATGAGAAGATAACAATTAATCGTATAATTACGGTGTTAGATCGGACGATAGTATTTAAAGTAAACTTTACGTACTTTCATTCGATACTTTATCTGAAATCATAAAACTCATTGAGAAATATGTGTGTCAGTAGAAACTTGCTATGCATACTGATTGTTATCTTAATTTACGCGAGCGTATCGTAACAGGTACATGTATCTACGTAAACACGTATTAAATATACTTGTTGGAGAGTAAAAGAGATATATAGAAATGGAACGAATTATAGTAAAGTATGCTGATCGATCGTTCGATCGATTTATCTTGTCGAACCAGTGATGATATTGCGTCGATTTCAAGATCGAATTAACTATCTTTATTTTTGCTCTGATATGCCATTTAATATTCCCTTTGGGAGATAGTCCATTTATTTATTTTTTCTTTTCTTTTCTTTCTTTCTTTTCTCTCTCTTTTTTTTTTTTTGGACGTTTTTAAAACAAATTTTCTTTCGATTGATTTTCTGAGGTTTTGCGGTTTAATGGATTTAACAGGTTTTCTCACTCGTTAGTCATACGATTTACGAGAATAGTTTAGATATAGAGAAACTTCAACGATAAACAAATTTTTTTTCTCGATCTTATCGGAATCATGAATCTTCTAACATAAATATTTTATCGGAACTTCGAACGCGATTTTCTCGAAACTGTATTTATATTTTATTGATGATTTTATTGCAATATCTTGAGATCCGCTATGTGTATATATATATGTATGTATGTATGTATGTATGTATATAGTATCGAGTTGAAATTTAAACGAGTAAATATTAGAAGAAAACGAACTTTAATAAGTATGGCACTTTTTGTTTTGTTTTTTCATTTTATAACATTATCTGATTCGATAGAAATAGAATTAATTTATATTCCAATTTATCTCGTTTTTCTAATATTAATCTACTCTGCAAGAAAAAAAGAAAAAAGAATTTCATCCGGCCAATTCTATAATAAAATATAGAACCTATTGATCCTTTCAAATGAGATATATTAGATAAAAGAGATAAATTAGATAAATCTTGCTAACTTGATATCATTCATCGGACGCTTTGGAAGAGTTCTGTCGCGTCTCTGTTTATTAATATTTACGATTCGACATCGTTTCATCGGATACACTTTGGACGAGATATCTCGCGCATATACACGAACACACACATATCTATATATCAAGTATATAATTAATAATTTTTAAATATTCTATATATAACATTGTCAGTATTAAATAATGCAATCTGCTTCTACTGAACGATATCGATACGCGTGATATCACGTTCGTAGATGTGAAATGATTAAAAAAAGAAAAAAAATGATATCAATAACCTGATCATCTACGAATGCTAATTATTCAGCTAATATACGACATATATTAATATCAACTATACTTGACATTTTTTTTTAAATAAAAACTAGACAAATAACAGAACATATGTATAATCTTTGCCGGTATACGAATAATAGAATTCAACGAGGGAGAAAAAGAAAGAAAGAAAGAAAGAAAGAAAGAAAGAAAGAAAAAAGCAAAGTCGTTAGCTGAGTAACCATATAGAGAAAAAGAAAGAGAGAAAAAGCGAGAGAGAAGGAGATAGAGAGAGAGAGAAAGAAGAAGAGGGTGGAAGAAAGAGAAAAAAAAAATGAGAAAGAATTAGCGGTGAAACAAAGTATGAGAAAAATTGTTTCGAAAATGTGAATCGACGTGCGGCTCTTGTTGCTCTATTACATGTATACCATGCTTTTTATTCAGCAACGCATAACCACGCTAAGATCTCATTGGTCCCGGCAGGCTCCGCCCTTAGCTAACTAACCCTCTTTGCTAATTACGTCGTATGTACGCCGAGATACGCGCGCGTTCTCCGAACCTCCGAGTAGCAAGAGAGTCGAAGAGAGATCGAAAATGAGAGAGAGAAGGATATGAGAAGAGGGATGAAGAGAGAGAAAGAGAGAGAGAGAGAGGAAACATACGTACAAGAGGGCCGACGTGTAAGGGGGTCGCCTCGACGTGTACCATTGTTCCACTCCACCGTTTCCGCGAGCCATATCTCTCCCCAAAAGAAAAAGTAAGTGGAAAGAGAGAAAGAGAGAGAGAAGAGAGAGAGAGAGAGAGAGAGAGAGAGAGATGTACGCTACCCCATTTCACGAATTTCTAAAGACGCCAGCTAATTCTGAGACACGCGTGCTTCCCACCAAAAATTCTCTAGTTAGTAAAAAAAAAAAAAAAGAAAAAAGAAGAAGAAGAAAAGATTCGATCGAATTGCTTTCGGTGAAAATCTTGCATCTAATTTAATTGCAGATTAATCTTTCTAAGTATGTATATGTGTTATATCTGTAGTTATAATCGTGGGTTATCTCGATGGATATATCTCGATAAGATATGTCTCATTTTAATCGCGTGTATGTATTATACGTGACGTTTGTATTAATTTTATGATATATATGTATGTATGTCTGTGTGTGTGTGTGTGTATGTATATTATTAATATATATGTATTAATATACATATTGTATATTATATATATATGTATATATATATGTATATTATATACGTATTAGTACATAATTAATTGTGACATTTTTATGAATCTTAAGAGAGTATCCATGATCGTTGATTATTAATCGATTAATAATTTTAATGAAATTATTAAATACATCTTCCATACCTGGGGTATTGCATTAATTAGAAAACATCCGGTCGTGAATTTATATACATATGTGTGTGTGTGCGTGTACGTGTGTATTGACTATTTCGCAAAAATAAAGTGTTAAAGTTTAAATATAATTCTTATGTTCGTGATTATTAATACAATGTCACTTGAAAAATTCGATTAGTTCGTTAAATTTTTTATTATTTAATTCGATTTCGATAATATCGTCGAATCTCTTGTAGCTTTATCTTATCTTTGTTCAACGTTATGATACCTATTACTAACCATTCATGCGAATATGTCTGAGTTGCGTCGAAATTAGCGGAAGTGAGCTCGCGAATATGGAAGGGTAAGCGCATTACGTGGGATTACTTGTACGCTTATAAGCCTAGAATAACAACATGACTTGCCCATGTTTCATAATTTACCTGACCGGTCAGTCGTAATCTAATACGAAAATCTGAAGCTTTGAAAAACAAAAGTGATCAATTTAATTATAAACTTGTATAATTACGAAAAAAAATAATACATTTTAATTTGCATTAAAAGTTCGAAATTCCAAATCGTATGAGATCGTTCGATAATTATTTTTTTTTTTTCCTATTTATACTATAACCGTTTTACTACATCGATTGATACAATACTGGAAAGTAGAAAAAGAAAAGAAAAGAACGCTTTATTCGAGGATTAATAATTCTTATTAATATTTTTCTGTTGTAAATATAATCGAAACATTTTTTTTATATATACATATCTATCTATAAATTATACGTGTTATACGTGTAAATTACTATTTGAAATATTAGTGATCGCTTTAATATTCTTTGGTTAAAGATCAAACAAATATAATATTTTACAGTAATTCGAAGAAAGAGAAAGAAAGGAATCGAACGCAGTGTGTAGTAAAAATGATCTTGATTGATCGTTAATGAAATAAACGCATCATTACTAAGAGTGTAATCTTATTAAATCGTACTACGCAACGATTTATCATCGAACGCTTATAACAATAAAAATTTTATTGTTATTGCCATTGGTATTTACTTCAACGCCTTGTTGTCGTTGAATGAAAATCCCTCGAAGTAAGAACTATAAATATTCGTACTAGGACTACGTACTATCGAAAGAAAGAAAGAAAAAAAAAAAAGAAAAAAATAAATTCGACAGAGGTCGAACGATTTATTTTGATTACGGGACGATGTTTTGCGAACGTCGTACTTTCTATAATTCTCACCCTCGCTGGATAATTGTTCGAATAGACTTTACGTAATGAGATTCAATATCCAAATGAAACTGCATATAAGAACGTATGAGTCTTGAGACTGATTGTGAGCCAATAAAATCGTGTTTGTATGCGGTTGAACGTAACCTGAGACTGAGTTAAGATTGTGTACGTGTGTATACGATCGAATCTTGTAATCGTAAGAGACTTGCTTCGAGACTCTGCGTGTTACGTACTTATAATGTGTGTGTATGTCTGTGTGTATGTGTGTATTCGTGTACGTGTAGGAACGAATCCTGTCGTGAGATTGAGTCAAGAATCAAGACCACGTTTCTGTACGACTAAATATTGTCGTGAGAGCGACAACGAATCAGGACTATGACTGGTACGAACGAATGCTCTCGCGAGACTGAGCCAAGACGATGTGTATTTGTGTATGTGTACGATCTAATGTCGTCGTATGACTCAATTAAAACTGTTTGTTTCTATCATCGAATATTTTCCTCGAGAGTCGATCGAGAAACTCTGTTGTGTATGTATACATGCGTGTATCTGTACGACCGAACGATTGTGTATACATGATGACCTTTCATTTACAACAATCCGACGAAAGCAATCGACGATTTTAAAATAATGAAAAAAAGTGAATGAAAATAATTATAGTTTGAATAAAAATTTAATGGAATAGAAAGGAACGATCTTTTGTCGATAGAAAAATATGTTAGGATTGTTCACGTCGAATAATTTCTTTAACGATTCAACCAAAACTGGTTAGATTGAAAAAATAAATCTTTTTTTTTCTTTTTTTTTTTTTAATTTTATTTTTTTGTGTTGGAGAAATGTGCCATAATTTAATCCGTCTTTACGATATTTCTCTGCGACAAGTTTTCTTTTTTTTTGTTTTCCTTTCTTTTTTCTTTATTATTTTTTAAGAACACATCCTCGTATTTATCGCGTTTCGTCCTTTATTGATCGAACGGTGACAATAAAATATAATTAAATAATAATAAATCGTTTTAAGACCCGAACGATCTATGAGAGCCAGCAGTATAACTCTCGCGGATTATCTATTTTACATAATAATAATAATGATCGAACGAACGAGCGAAGATAAATGATTTCCGTTTTAGAAACGATACAAAACGTCTTTTAATACCAATAGTTTTTTAGGATGAAAACGATAGGATAAAATTTGTTCGTGTTGAAACAACTTTCGATCCAAGTTTTCGAACATTATTTCGTGAAAAAAAAAGTTGAGATATAGAAAAAGAAAAAAAGAGAGAGAGAGAAAAAGAAAAAGGAAAGCACAGACGAAGAAACACCATACGGAAAATGTTTTTTTCATTTCGTCACGATCGAACGACCACCCTGAACACGTCGAATTTCTCACGGCATTAAACGTCATCAAGTCCACGTGAAAACTGGTTTCTGTTGCCGCTCTGAACGCCGAGAGAACTCTGGAAAGACTACTACCGGCAGTAGTAAAACTATATTTAGAAGATCTCTAGTCTTTCTCTCTCTGTCTCTCTTTCTCTCTCTTTTCTTTTTCTTTTTCTTTCTTCTTTACATCTCCGACCCAGAAACCGACCTTCTTCGGTAACTCATCCGTCAACCGATAAGGCCCGATGACAGATAAAACGCTAAGGAGATTATTTTGAAGTTTCGATTAAACTTTTACATCTTCTGTAATACGATCCGAATGGTTTACTCGATCGTTGAATCAATGAGGGGGACTATAGAGTATACGAAATAGAATACATATTAAAATTCACTTAACCTTAACTTCGATCTCCCATAGATAATAATATTTGAAACGTAATATAGAATTTTTACGATTTTCTCATTTTTTTTTTTTTTTTTCTATAAAATATAAATTAGACATCAGACTTACCATCGTTTTGAAGTTCGATCGGTTAAGTTACGATTGAATATCTCTATACGCTCGACCGACGATAACATTGTAACAACGTAGTTTAAATTAATCTTGATGGATTCATTAGAATGATCTGTAAGATTGAAAAAGAAAAAGTAAAGACAAAATTCGATCATGCCGATATTTCTATCTCGAATTTCTAAAATATTCTCTCGTTTACACTTACAAAAGAATTTGAACGATTTGAAAGGATCGTCGAGTCGATTACTGGATCCATCAAGAAACTAGCAAACTCGTCGAAAGGCGAGTTCTCGGCCCCGACTGGTATTCGGTCACGGACAATGCATCTTTCTTGATAACGGTGCATAAGGCGTGCTCGTCGTAACAACTAATCGTGCTTTCTCTCCTTAAACGCAGCCTCCGGCATCTTAACAGTCTCTTATTCCTACTCGTTCGTTTTCATTCGATCGAATCGAGTAGGTGGTCGAACTTAAGCTCGATTTTGTCATTTCTAGAGATCTTTCTTATGGGACAGGGAGAAGAGGTCAAAGGTCGAACGCTTAAAAAAAAAAAAAAAAAGGAAAAAAAGAAAAAAAAGATCGTACGACGTAACTAACCGATGAAATAAATAAATAATAATAATAATAGTTATTATCGTCATTATCATCATTGTTGACAGAACGATACGCCGAAGCACGTTTGTGGCTTGTTTCTCACACAGTGTTCGTATGTAATGATAAATAGATAAATCGTAGCGATACGATTCTATAACGAGTTCCTTTCACCAGGTCGATCACCAGACCAAGTTTTAACCGTTTCTTATCGTTTACGTTACGAGATGATTATGATATAAGAATCGAGTCGTAAAAAGATTGATTAGGCTCGAGGACACGTGTCCCTCGTGTCACCGTTCTGTTTATATCTTGAAACTTATAAGACATTTAATAAGAGTTGCAACGAAGAAATCGTTGACGGTTATTATTGAATCAGGTATGATTTATGGAAATCAACAACGTTTTATGTTTCCGCAAGGATATGTTAGTTAATTACTTGCTCAGTTCGATTTCGATTTCGTGATTTCTCGATCAACGTGATAAAGTGTTCTTGCTTATTCGATAAGTTTTTCGAATCAATCAATGTGTCAAGAGAAAATTTTCCCAAGGTAAACGAAGTTACCGTTCAAATAATGATTAATAATATATAAGTATAGCTCTGTGTGTTACTGTGATTACAGATTCACGTCTGACGTTCTTCTATTGATCTATGCAAATATAATTATCACGTTTTCATTATAGTTTCGTTCATTAAAATCTTTGTTGACTATTGTTGTTCGTTGATTAATCATCGACGAGATTACGAATATTACTTCATGACGTATTATTCGTTTTGTTAAATTCGTCAAGGGAATATTCAGAAATTATTTTAAACTCGTTTTTTAAACGAAAGAAAAGAGAGAAAAAAAGAAGAAGGAACGGTCGATCCTTCGAGATTCTTTTTTCTTCTTCCTTTCTCTTTTTTTTTTTTAATTATAACATTCAATCTATAATATTTTCAAGAAATAAATGATTCGGATATATCGTCTTCCATAAAAAATAAATAAATTATCGAAAAGAATAAAGATATATTTATGAAATTTCCACGAGTTACGTGAGTTAACAAATATAAAATAAAATAAAATAATCGTCTTGAAAATTCGTAAAGAAAAATAAAAAATAAATAAATTATCGAGAAGGCTAACGATATATTTATTAAATTATCACGAGATACGTGAGTTAACAGAAATCGCATTCTCTCATGTTATACTGAATCGCCGGAATGGAAAAGGATCGAAACGGTTGTAAGGATAGACACGGTTGTATCGTTCGAAGAGACAACACGATATTATCGCATGGTGAGATCGCGCACCGGATTCATGGCTAACATATGTTACAATAGCGTTCTGGTACAATAGTCAGAGGCTATGAGAATAGACGAGTACATTCGTACTGTTTCCGATTTATCGTCCAACGTCTCCCTTCTCTCTTTCTTAAAAAAGAAAAAAAAAGAAAAAAAAAATGTTCTGACTCACTTAACACTGCTCTGTCTCTCTTTCTCTCTCTCTCTATATCTATCTTTCTCTTTAACTCTAACTTTCTCTATCTCTCTTTTCAAACGTGATTTTCTTCCTACAATCCTAACTCTAACTATCGATTTATAGACCGACTTTCACGTGTCGATTTAGAGGAATAATCTTATCTATGCCAATATTAATCAATCAGCTTTTTGCTTAGGGAAAAGCAAAAAAAAAAAAAACTAGCACTATGAGAAAGGTCAACGAACCTTAAGTTTAGGGTAGGTTGCTTTGGATAGGGGTATACCTCTGATCGAACTCCCTTTAATGAGGCGAACGTCGAAAAGAAAGAAAAAAAAATTAAAAAAAAAAGAAAGAAGATGAAAAAGAAGAAAAACAAGAAGAAGAAGAAGAAGAAGAAGAAGAAGAAGAAGAAAAGAAGAAGAAGAGGAAAAAAAATAGAAAGAAGAAGGGGAAAGAGAGGACATATGTTCTTAGAGGGCGTCGGATCGATGATCGAAGGAGGAAAGTCTGGAAGTCGCGAAATTCAATACGCTAATGGTTAGCGAGTCCCTTACCGATATCGGCCAACCGGTTTCCAAGGTACCTACATAAAACGACGAAATAATACTACGTGCTTGAGCGCGTTGACGTGCGGTTTGGTGGTCGTACTCTCGTTAATACGTACCGCGTAAACGAACGTAAAATTGAAAGGGTCTACGCTGAGTTGGCAAGGTCTACGCTGAGCTTCCTTCTTTTCTTTTCTTCGTCCTCCATTTTTCTCTTCTCTCTCTCTCTCTCTCTTTCTCTTTTCTACGAGTTCGTTGTTCCAAGCTTCTCTCAAGCTTTTTCTCGAGCTTTCTCAAGCTTTTCAAGTATAACCCTCGTTCCACTAATCTCTTCTTTCGTTTCTCTCTCTCTCTCTCGTTCTTATTTTTCCTTGGTCGTCGTCTTCGTCTTCGTCTTCACGGTGATCAACGTCGAACCTCAACGCTCCTCACTTTTTTTTACTTCGAACACAGCGGTAGCATTTCGGTCCGTTTCACATTCGGACGAGGTTCGAACGGACGTCAGGCATCATCGATCGTTCTGAGCACATCGATTATACGTCAGGTTTTCCGGCCTCTTAACGTGATTCCTTAGAGAAGAAGGCCTTTCATCTTTCAACTGTCGGATTCCTTGTGCTCCGTTTACTCCTATAAGTTCTTAGATACTTACATATATACATACATACATACGTACGTATATATATATATATATACACATATATATGTATAGATATCATCGATGCAAAAAGGAAGTTGCTATCGGTCGAGATGTAATTCTCTTCTTTCTTCGATCTTATTCGAGAATAATGTCTACGTTCATTGATAAATTCTAATCTCTTATCGAATGTCCGGAATAAAGGATAATAAATTCATTTCTTTTTTCTTTATTCGATCGTTACGATCATCCAAAAAAAAAAAAAAAAGAAAGAAGAAGAATATGAAAAAATATACGCAAGTATATGGTCCAAAGTATTTTCAAATCCTAGTGATTTATTCTTCTTTTAACTTCTTCCTTTACTTCTCTTTCCTTGTTTCTTCTAGTCGTCATTTGAAAATACAATATCTCGAAAGTTGGAGGATCGATTCCTTTGTGTATTTTTTATTATTCGTCACTGATCGAGTAAATACATAGTATTATTATTAATATTATTATTCGAACATACCCAAAGATTGTCCTTCCCTTCTCTTTCTTATTAAAACTTGGAAATCTTTCGATCGCAACATAAGCCTTATAAATAGTTTCATCCCTTCGTAGTAGAGATAATCGAACGGTTCCATCAAACTCTCCCCTTCCCCTCTTTTTCCTTCACTCACCCTCTCCCTCTTACTACGAACGATATCTCTTCCTTTCTTTTTCGGACCGGACCACCGAGTTGGAAAATCACGCAACTTGAAGCAGGCAAAGCCTACTCAAAGAATAAGAAGAATAAGAAGAAAAAGATGATGAAGAAGAAGAAGAAGAAGAAGAAAAAGAGAAAGAAGAAGAAGAAGAAGAAGAAGTAGAAGAAGAAGAAGACGTCTACTTCAGAAGCGAGATATCAACGTGTTTCGCTCGAGTAGCACTCTTGGCTGGCAATGCACATCCAACGAAGGTCCACTTATGCATTTTCCCTATGCACTTTCTCTCTCTCTCTCTCTCTGTTTCTCTGTCTATGTCTCTGTCTGTCTCTCATTCTATCTCTATCTCTGTTACACTCTTACTCTTTTACTTTCTCCATCATCCTCCAAGCCAGTACCTTTCAAAGAGAAAGAGCGAAAAGAACTTACACGGTCCCGCGTGCCAGACCGAGTTAAAGCTTGCCTCTAAATTATCGCTATTCTCGGAAGGTTAAAGTTCTCTTTCCGCGGGAGGGCTGAGGGAGCATTGGTGGGGGTTTATGAAAAGAGAAAGAAAAAGAAAAAGAGAGAGAGAGAGAAAGAGTGTGGATCGTGCCAAGGTATCTGCGACATTTCGTAAACACGAAATCAATTTTAATACTGCTTGTCTCTCTTTTTTATATGTATATATGTATGTATGTATGTGTATGTGTAGGTGTATATGTCTATCTCTTTCTCTCTTTCTCTTTTCCTCCTTCTCTTTTTCTCCTTCTCTTTTTCTTACATGCATAGTAAGAAATATATATATATATATATCTCTCTCTCTCTCTCTCTCTTTCTATCTATCTGTCTATCTTTCTCTCTATCTATCTCTTTCTCTTTCATGCACGAAATGAAAATCACCGACACGGGCTGCTGCGTGGCCGAATGAATTTATTTATAAATCTTGTAGCGTTTGCTTCTTTGGATCGCCCTTACTAACGCATATTTGCGTGCCAAGCGAAGACTGTTGCACGTCCGGATCATTTCCGCGCCTTGTTTATTAACGATAAACATCCAAAATTAGTCAGTAACGTATTGTTACGTTTGGTTAATTTATAAGCTATGGATTATGTACGTATCTACGTACAAATATAAATATATATATACATGTAGGTATTGGGTTATACTCGTTAGAAAATATTATGTATGGTAAAACGGATATATATTCGTATAATTGTTAAATCTTTTTTTATTTTAATATATTATAAGTCCAAGTCAATTCATCGATGGATTGACTTAAAAATAGTACGTTTCCTTTTTTACTTTTTTTTTTCTTTCTTTCTATCTCATATCTTTTTTATGTTAAATTAAAATGAGAGATAAATCTAACAATGGACGAATGTCTGAGACTTTGATTATTTAAAATAAAAAAATAAATAAATAAACTTGAACGTCTAAGTTCATATACAATATAATGAAAATGTAATAAAATAGAGATATTAATTAATACTTCTTTTCTATTATATATCCTTAGCACGAATTTAGCAAAGATATCTATTATTTAATATACAGATAATAATTCGCGAGTACATACAATTTTTCGATTAATTGAAAAATTCCTTGCGACTAATAAAATACATGCATAACGATATTCGTGAAGAAACGCTTCGACACTAACGTGAGTAACGTAAGTAAGTTATTTACGTAACAGGTTATGCGACTGACCCGATACATATATTCAATGCAAGTTTCTTCTATTATCAAAGCTACAGATAACGGTTTAACTATAGATATCTCGTAACAGGTTATGTCACTTACTTACCTTGTGTATCCTATCACGCACTTGGAAATAATACACGTACGTGTCTATTGAAAATACTTATATCAATGCAATGTAACTATCTGCATATGTGCATATATTTAAACGAAATTCATTCGTAACCTACATAAAACGCATATATATTTTCTTCTTATTATTCTTCTTCTTTTTTTTTTTTAATTCGTGTCATTGCTCTCTAATTCTTTCAAGCATATATAATTTTACATCATTACTTTTAATTTACATGATGATAATTTTCTATAAAACCCTTTCTTATTATCCTTACATCCTCTTTTCTACCATCGAAATTACATGGGGATGAGCGTGTAAAAACTTGGCTCGGTAGTCTGGACTTGTTTTACCCCCCATCTAAATCCTCTACCATCACTTCCTCATCCTCATCTTTATCCTCCTTCTCCTCCTCTTCTTCCTCTTCCTCCTCCTCTTTCGTTTCCCTCGACAGCTGGGCACAGCACCCTTCGATCCGATATCGCGGCCCGCCTCTCACCTGGCTTATGGGGCCCAGCTAGAAAATTTCATTAAATTCACGCGTGGCCGTAAATAATCGACCCATCGATACGGACACGTCGAGGTGGCCTCGAAAAGTATGGGATGGGATGGGATGGGATGGGATGGTAAACGGGAAGAGAATCCAATAACGCTTTTACTATTGAGAATAGCGACTAAAAAAGGGAGAGATAAAAATAAAGGGAGAGAGACGAAAAAAAAAAAGTAAGTTTACTTAGCCGTACTAACTCTCCTCTTCTCGATTATTATTTTAATCACTAATATTATTAAAAATAAAATACTCGCGCGAATGAGAATTCGTGATGAGATAAAAGAGATAGCGATTAGAGAAGGAAGATAGAGAAAGAGAGAGAGAGAGAGAGAGAGAAATCGTAAGTTTACTTAGCCGTATTAACTCTCCTCTTCTCGATTATTATTTTAATCGGTGATGTTATTAAAAATAAAATATACTTGCGAATGAGAATTCGTGATGAGATAAAAAAGGAAAACTACCGCGACGAGCACGAATCTATTTCATCCTCTTCTGCTATTATATTATAACTACTTGCTAAGAAAATATGAATATGGAAGACAGCGATGTTATTAGGACAAAAATAACGAGTTAATCCGTTCGATCATTTTGACTTCGTTTATGTTGTAATGATCGAATAAAAAAGAAAGATAGAAAATAAAAGAAAAATGGAGGACGTTCTTAATAGAAGTAAAAATTATATAAAATGCGACAGTTTGAAAGGAAGAGAGAGAAGAGACAAAGAAAGACAGAGAGAGAGAGAAAAATAATATAACACGCACACTTTGAAACATTTTCATATACCTACACATAAAATGAGCGATGTTTAGAGAGGTGCGGAGGAGGCTCGAAGCCGTAATATACATCGTGTTATGGTCGCTGTTAGCACCGTTAAACTAGCCTTTACTGTTCCGCCTCGCCTTTGAACTTGTGCCGACTAGTCGGCTGTGGCAGCTGAGGTCAATAAAATGCGTTCTCCATAAAACGCCATAGAGCTCCCTGACGCGTACCAATGGCGACGACGACGACGACGACGACGACGACGACAAAGATAACTATGGTTTCGATCATAGTCGAAAGGAACTATACTCAAAGGACCCATATATCCCAAAATAATTCATTCATTGGGATTCTAAAGACGTTTTTTATCCGAATTTTACTAATTTTTTGGTTTTCTTTTTACGATGGTATCTTATAAAAAGATATGAAAAAAAAAAGATAAGATAGGAAAGATAAAAAATAATCAGAATTTTTTTATTATTATCGTGAATTTTCTTTTCTTTTTCTTTTTTGTTTTTAGGACTATACTGCATATGTGTGTTCGGTCGAATATAGTAAAATTTTTTTATACCTAAATGATGATTAGAATATCGTTAAAATATGATGTATCGTCGAAAGAAAGGATAATAATTCTCTTAGTATATTTATTTATTTATTTGGAAATGATGATCGAATGAAAAAACATATTTGTATGTTTTGTAAGAATCTTTCGTATTCTCAATTATTTTGCAGACAAGACGATAAATGTTTAAATAAAAAATGTAAGAAACGTAAATACTAACATAAAACGATCCTTTCATATTTCTGATCTTAAGAATATTATGTGGAAAAAAAAAAAGATAAAAAACTGAGTGAACGCGTAACATTCCACCGTTCAACCTCTCTCTCTCTCTCTCTCTCTCTCTCTCTGTCTTTTTCGCTCTTGCTCTTGCTCTTTCTCTCTCTCTCTCTCTCTCTCTCTCTCTCTCTCTCTCTCTCTCTCTCTCTCTCTCTCTCTCTCTCTTTCTACGTACGAGATATAGAAAGGACAAAGAGAAAAATTCTCGACGACGTAGTAAATCATCGCGTCGACTATAAAATCCGTGCTACGCAGTGTTTCATGAATATCATTTCAAAGAGTGATCTCTCTCTCTCTCTCCCTCTGATACACACACACGTACACTTTCTAAAAGAAGAACAAACAAAAACAAAAACAAAAATAATATTAACGCTGATAAAATATCAACGACAATTCAATTTATACTATGATCCATTACTACAAATCTATATTTATATATACGTATGTATCCATGTACATATGTACATATATCGCAACATTGAAACAATATATAATTCTAATTTTAATCTAAATTAAATAATAAATAAACGTATAATACATATCCTTTTACGAACATCACAAAGATATTTCAAAGATCTCGCTAAGAGAAATTAGATCCCCTCCCCCTTTTTCGATCTTTCTCTTTCTTTTTTTTTGCGTGCGTTTTTCTTAAATTCTTTTTTCTTCTTGTCTTTTTCTTTTTTTTTCCGTAAGAAACGCACCGCGTAAAAAACTTCTTAACGCACATCCGACACATATGTCCTTGACAGTGAACGTATTTTAAAAATGTTTCTTCCTTTAACTCCCATCTATTCTACCCTCTCAACCCACACCCCCTATATCTTCTCCTTGACTACCAATACCAGTAACAGCCGCATCCGTTTCGTGGTTTCGCGATGCACATTCGTTTATGCCCAGGACCGGTCTCAACCGTTCCTAAAAAGATTCGTACGGTTAACCCGAGTGAAGATTTTCCAATAATCCACCGCTTTGATGTCTTGCCCGCGAACGCCTGCCGGCGGTAACGCTTCTGAACTTTTATTTTAGAACGACGCTACCGAATAAAGGTTGGAATGACGAAGCTCGAAAGTAAGAACGTTATTTTCCTTTGAGAAATTCTGTGAAAAATTCTATTCTATTAGAAAAATATCAAGAAGAAACTACTATCTATCTATCTATTTTCGTAGATAGATAGATAAGCAAGTAGAACAATTTTTTAATTTATAAACGAGATAGATATATGTAGATATACGTACGTAAGGATGTTTCAGTAATAGATCGACAAATTTTAAGGGTGGGTTCTTATTTATTGTAAGGATGAATGAAAGGAGAACAAAAAATCGTATAAATGCGAATCTTCTTTTTCAAGTTAATATTTGATATGTTAACTTGAATATATAAATATATATATATATTTTTTTGATATATAAATATTTATTTATTATTGATATGTACATTTTTTTTTCTTTTATTAATGGATTTTTTATTATTATTCTTTTTTTGTTTTATTTATTATCGATACAGTTTTTTTATTGATACAAAGTTATCCCAAAATCATATCGTCGATTGGTGATAACAGGATATAAAGTATTTCGATAAATTTTTCAACGATTTCGACGATCGATTCAACGATCAACGCAGAGGTAAGCATTATTGTAAAAAGAAAATTATTTTCAATAATTTCCGTAATTAAACGTTACAGTTTTGAAAAAGAAAAGATTTATAACTTGAGGAAAATGCGTTTCCGGTGTCGCATTTATATGATCTCTTTTTTCATTCTTACAGTGAGTAGAACGTGCTCTTAAAATTAGGTGATCTATTTTTGAAACATCCTGTATAAACTGTTCCACGTAATGTATTACGAATATATGAAAACGCAAATGTATTCAAGTCCGTCAAATAAAAAAAGAAAAAAAAGAAACAAAAAAAAAGAAGAAAGAAAAAAATCGTCGAACGAATTGAAAGAATTTGATTTCGTTAACTTTAAACGTCATGTATTACTTCAAATCTTTAATAAATAAGAATTATCTTATGCGACAATAAACGTTTCTAACATTAAACGTCGATCCTTGTCTACACGTTAGAATTAAAATTATGGGTTTAAATCGGGCACAAGGTAATCTGTATAATTCGTAACGAAATAAAAAAAAAATCTGAAATGTCAAACGTCGGATAATTATATAATAAACCGAACAAACAAGGTCCCTTTCCGTGATCATTTTGCAAACAATAATAATAATTAATGGAGAGTTCAAATAATTGGAGTTTTATCGTATCACGATTATACGATAATGACGATAGATAATAATTATACGTCGAGCATAATTGGAATAATAATAAGTGTAACGAGTATAATATAAATACCGATAATAATCTGAAATCATTAAGATTCCCGAAATCAAAATATTTTACGTGTTGTCAGTGCGTTGGACGAAATTAAAAAATGAAAAAAAAAAAAAAGAAAATTAGAAAAGAAAAGAAAAGATAATAAAAAGAAATAAAATAAAAGAAAACAAAATAAAAACAACAATAACAACAACAGCAACAACAACAACAACAACAACAACAACGAGGAATTATACGAGTAAACGCGCTTCGGTGTTTATCGCTGCGGTCTTATGAATTTAAATTAGGTATTATCGCTTTTACCATGACTTTTACAACATATAACTTACATTAGTTGTGACAGCTCGGTGACGGCACAGAAACCGCGAAACGACTCGAACGGTATGCGAGTCCTTTTCGACTCCGGTCGAAAGTTAACCACGAAGGAATAGTGAATACCGATCGTAAATATATATATATATATATACATACACCGCTTGCTCCAAATACTTTTCCTCGAGTACCGTGAAAGTGGTTGTCCTCTTCGTCCTCGTCTTCGTCCTCGTCCTCGTCCTCGTCCTCGTCCTCGTCATCGTTGACTATCATCGTTATATTTCGTCGTACTTCTACCATATCAGATCGCTCGATGATCGGATAGTTAGGGGATGAAAATGGGATGGAATGGAATGAGATAGAAGAGGGTGGTCATTAACCAGCTAATTATTATTATTCGTGGGTACTCGTAGAGAATATGTTTCACGTACGATGTACGAGACGAGCTCTACCCTTTCACGACGTGTATCCCGTTAAGTATCAGTACTTTTGCTACGGTACTCGAGGGTAGAGTACCTTGTTACAACACTGTTCATATACTGCCAACCGAAGGATTCCAACCGTGTTTACCCTACAAGCCGGTACTCTACTACCGCATAGGCGCCGCATCGTTTCCAATAAGTAGATATCATCACTTTCACGAATTAGACGAGTAATTAGTAAAACGTCACTCGTCGCGTGTCCTTACGGTATCGTGATCTTTCAATTGAGCGGTATCATTTTTCTCGGCTACCTCAAACGTAAAAGATAAATTTTATTATTGACTTACTCAAATGGAATAAATTAGTACTATATATATATATATATATATATATATATATATATATATATATATATATATATATATATATATATGTATGTATGTATGTATAGATATGTATATATACAAGATGTCCGTCCATAGAGATGTCCGAACAAATATATCGCAACTGATTGAACTTACGAGAAAGTTAAAAATAAGAAAACGTTTATAAGAAAGACTTCGAGTCAGTTCTAAAATAAAAAATTTCTTTTCTTTTTCTTTTTTTTTCTTTTTTTTTTTTTTTCTTTTACTCCTGACCTTTTCGAGTTACGAAGGTCGGTATAGTCTCTTTTCCTTTTTCTTTTTTCTTTTTTTTTTTTTCTAATAGATACTTATAATTTTTTTATCTGTTCTCACATTTGTATACCAATGGTCATTTGCAATGGAAATTATAGGTATCTGGCAAAAAGTCTTTACTATGCACCGTTTACGAGATAATTGGCATCTTAACGACTGACTGACAGATTCATACTCTAGTGCAATTCATATTCCATGCTATGAAATTACATTGTTTTCAAAATCAAGCAGTCGTGTGTTTATTTATTTTATTTTATTTTATTTTATTTTATTTTATTTTATTTTTCAGTTACAACCGACACAAGAATAAATTTACATACGAACGAATCTTACGATATAATCAACGCGATTGATTACACGATAATAATTTTCTCATTACAAATGCACTTCCCAAGATTTTACTTACATCCTCGCATTTATTTCAAGGAAATCATAATAAACCTTTTAAAACAAGGCCATCTTTTTTCCCTTAAAAAGAGAGAACAGACCACTTCTTTTAATACTAAATATTTGAATGATTTTAATCGAGCATAATCCTTCGATCTTCCTATATAAAAATAATTCGTACGTATGTTACCTAAATATTTCAACGAGTCCTTGACATTGTAGAATTTCCAAACGTGTTCTTAGCTTTCCATCTTTCATTCCACATTCCTCGTTAAGTTTATAAAACAACAACAAAAATAAATAAAAGAAAGAAAGTAAAGAAAAAGAAATGAAAAAAAAAAAAGAGAGAAAAAAGAAAAGAAAAAGAAAATTCGTATGTCCTACACGAAAGAGCGATAGAGATAGAGACGCTTGGAAACGATATTAAAAGTAAAGAATTTGTTTCGTGGGACATGAGAAATGTATACGAAGAACGTGAAAGAGAAAGAAATAGAGAAAGGAGAAAGATAGACAAGCAAAGAGTCTTCAGCATTTGAGAAAGAGCGGGATCTTGAAACGGTGCCAACTACCGAGTAAGAACCATGCTACTTCCTAATGTAACTGAATTTAATGAATCTTATTGTTAGTACACGCTAAAGTGTCGAGCTCGTTGACCTCACGACACGAAGAGAAAGAGAGAGAACACCCTGGCAGCGACGTTCTTCGAACAGCATCTTCATCGTTGTCGCACGTAACTACGACGTTACTAATTCCGGATTAGAACTTTACCGATAATTAATTTACCACCATCCGCCAGTAATTATACACCCACGTCGTGTTCGTTGTCAGACTTAAGGAACGTGAATAAATTATTATTGGACGCGTTTCGAAATATGACGTCGTGTTGTTTTCTTTCTTTTTGTTATTTTTTTGTTTTGTTTTGTTTTTTTAATCGTTCTTTTGTCTTCCTTTTTTCTCATTCATTTTTGTTAAGCTTAATAGTCTTGTGATCGTTAATTAACAGCTCGTTAAAGTCGTCACTCGTTATCGTCGTTATCGTCATTGTTGTCGTCGTCGATTCGGTAATTAATACAACGAAGATGAGCACTTCCAGGACACATATTTTACTCTCCTTCGTTGTCCGTCAAAAGGCTCTTGACTGGTTGATAGATTCTTGTATAGTAACGAGAAACAGCTCGTCTTTGAGTAGCCCCGTAAGACGACGTTATTGTTGTTGTTATTATTCAATAGCTAGAACGCCTAGCTACTCTAACAAACTCAAGGACTAGACTCATTCATCTACTAGCTACAACAGTACTCTTATTATAAACACGAATCTTTTAACTTGGATGATTCTCTGATCTCCCTAAAAAAAAGAAAAAGAAAGGAAAGAAAACTTGGAATGATAAGAACAAGGGAAAACAAAAAAGAAGAAGATTAAGAGCAAGAAGAAATGAAAACAAAGAATGATCTTTCATCCTTGAAGAATATCGATCGATAACTTGTACATATGAAAAATCGATATTATATATTCGCATGAATAAAAGAAAATATAGAGAAAATACCGAGAAAAAAAAACAGAGAAAGAGAAAGAGAAAGAGAAAGTTCGATTGGAGTTAGTAAGAAGAAAATTTAGAAGGATCGAGTAAACACCAAAGTAATTGAGAGAAATCATAAAGAATTTTCTACTAAATTAAGTCACCCTCCATTGAGATGGAATTTGCCTTCTCTCTCTCTCTCTCTCTCTCTCTCTCTCTCTCTCTCTCTCTCTCTGTTTTTCCTTCGCGACGACATAACCGAAATGGAAGTTTTCCAATAAGAAAAGAAAAAAAGCTAATCAGACGGCGGTTCTTCCGAGATATCAGACTGAGCTCAATGGTCCGTGTACCTGTAAGTTGTAGATATGCCTCTATCAGCAGGTCCTGCACCATGATCCTGGTTTTCTACTCTATCCCTCTCTCTCTCTCTCTCTCTCTCGTTCTTTTTTTTTCTTCTTTTCTATCCTTCCTATTTCTCTCTCCTTCTATCCTTCCTACTTTCTTTCTTTCTTTCTTTCTTTCTTTCTTTTTTTTTTTCTTTCCCTCGGCCGTGGCGTTTTTCAGAGAGATCACGCGAGATTGCTTCATACGCAATGTACCGTGTCGAGCCGACCCTGATTTCGTTTTTCGGTCTTGATTCTCGAGCCAACGTAAGAGTGTATCGTAATTTTAAGGAAAAAGACAAAAAAAAAGAAACGAAAAAAAATTTATATATATATATAGAGAGAGAGAGAGAGGGAGAGAGAGGGAGATAATGGTTTACTTGATACTAACTATATTTTACGAAATATGAAGAACGTGAATATATGAATACTGGATGACGATTGGAGATAATAGAAGTTGTGATAAGAACAAAAAACAAAGTGAAGGGAAAAAAAAGAGTTGTAGATAACAAAGAATAAAAAGAAAAGAAAGGAACGAAATGAAAATGAATCGAAGTAAAGAAGAAACTAACGATCTCGAATTTTTTCCAACGTTTTATAAACGATTCTGGATATTCGATGATTATATATTTTTCTCTTTCTCTCTTCCTTTTTTCTTTCTTTTTGTATAGGTTTACAAGCACGTTTAAACGAATTTAATCCTTCGTAAACGATGTCGTATTAAATAAATCCAAGATATTATATTGACTATCAATTATACAAATTATTGTATCGAATAATGAACATTACAAATGATTAGAATCGATCTTTATCTTAATAACAAACGATTGTTCGTATTATTTTATCTACGATTAAGAATGGAATGCATTATAATTACAAAGAGAAAAAGTACGGAAGATAAAGGATAAAGAAACGAAAGTTAAAAATGAACCCAACGAACGTTTTCTGATAATCGTTTTTACGATCGTTTAACGCGTCATGTATAAAGATCAGGATTCGAGGAATGTATGTCCCATTCTTTATCTCGAATATTTTTCAAGCTGAAAAAACGAGACGCGTGACTCACGCGAACACCCTCGAAAGAATGAAGGATTAGTTTTACGAGAGACGCGACAAAGATACGTCCTCCTTATCGTTAGAGCAATAAGGAGGAACAAGGTAATCCGTCGCTTTACAAGGTGGGATAAAGGTTTGTTAAGGGTTATATACCATGTAAATAGGCGGATACCTTTCTCTCCAAACTTTCCTGAGAATAGATGACATACTATCGGAAGTACTTTCCTACGGTTGAAATTTCTATCGATGGTTAAGTACTTTATTTAAAAAAAAATATATATATAATAGAACTATTCAAATATCGTTCAGAGAAAACATATCATTTGTATTAATCATAAAAGTATCCTTTATCACGAATAACTATGCCGTCGTATCGTTCATTGATTCGAAAATTTCTTTCTTTTTTTTTATCTACGTATAACACGAGAAATAAATTCTATTGTAACGAGTCAATTAAAAATTATTATAGACGTATCGAATATTTATTGTCGTATCGTTTATTGTCGTATAAAAAATATATTAGTCACGTCTTATTAGATAGATCATTTGAATTTTATTTTGTATTAATCTCAAACGTTAATATCACTACATCTGTACAAGAGAGCATAAGATTTACAAATTTTCTAACCGATCGTATCTTTCAATACGTACAAACATTTCTAAAAAAAAATTAACTCTCTTTTAAGAGTGAGAAATCTATATTATTAAAAACCTGTATTATTAACTCGATCGAGTTAATAAAACATACACGATACGAAACATTTGAAACGATCGAATAATATATTATTCATCAAAAGCTTCTTATATACGTTAAAAGCATAAAAAGTTTCTCGTAAAAGTATCGCATAAGTGTATCGTAATATTATTTGACATTAGCCATCAAAGATGGAAGAAAAACTTTTATCGTCACAAAAAAATCCACAGAACGTCACAAAAAATCGACAGTTACTTTCACATACGTACGTACGTACGTACATACGTTGAATCATCGTCGTCATCGTCATCGTCGTCATGGATGTGGACACGTACGTGGAATAGGTCCAATGTAAATGAAGAAGATCACTTTCTATCTCTATTTCTCTTTCTCGTTGCTCTCTTGAAGGAGGCGTCGAGGGCGCGATTTATCGCATAAGACCCTCTCGCGAAGAAAGAGTAGTCCTGACGTTGCTCGTTAATTTTCGTCGCACGTGTACCGGCGCTTTGATCGCGCGGGTATGCTAATTGCCGTTCGCCGCCCACTTTCTCTCTCTCTCTCTCTCTCTCTCTCTCTCTCTCTCTCTCTCTCTTTCTTTTTTTCTCTTTCTCTTTCGCTCTATAGATGAGAGATAAGAAGACAAGAAACACGCCGGATGTTCTTTGCCAGGACATATCGAGCAACATCATTCGAGAGAGAGGAAGTGGAGTTACGATTAAAAAAAAAATTCACCCTTGGCATCTTTGTTTCTTTTCTTATTCCTTTTTTCTATTCTTAATTTTTTTCTCCTTTCTTAATTTTTTGTTTGTCCTTCAAAAATACGTACCACGATCTCTGTGCACAGTATAATTCGAATACGAGGGATGATCGTATTTGCTAAATCGATCTAATTCAAACCTCGACCTTTTCGTGTTATAACGATCGTTCGTTCATCGTAACATAAATTTCGAAAGATCTTCCTTTACGAATATCATCGTTAAATAGAGTCAAGATAGAGATATAAAGAAAAGATATAAATATTCTTAAATAAAAGTGTTCGTTCGAACGATTGAAATTACAAAGATTAAAAAAATGTCAAAGTTACAGAGAGGAGTATGGAATATCAACTAGATGAGAATTGCAAATGATAGATATAGAGAATTAACGAAGTGGATGGATAGAAAGAAAGGACGATTATATATGGAAAGTACCGAAACTAAGAAGAGAAAGAGAGAGAGAGAGAGAGACAGATAGAAACGAAAAAAAAGTAAAAGAAAAAAAAGAGAGAGAGAGAGAGAAAGAAAAAGAAAGGAAAAGAAAGAAGAAGAAAGATAGAGAAGACGATGAGGGGTTGTTGGAAGAGAAGGAAATACTGAGAAAAGTATCGTAAAGATAGGTGGCATACGTACATATATACCAATGTAAATATGAACGATCCATCCCGCACGATGTCGCAAACAGAGTGAAACTAGTACTCTATTTGATATCCCTGGGGCTCGAGGTCTGCACTTTCAGATTTACTGCGTGTGTATATGCCGACATGTGTACGCATTACACTACGTGAAAAGGAGGTGGTGGGGAGTTGAGTTGTGTCGGGGACCCCCATACAATGCCGTTCCCGTGAGGGAAGCGTTGCATCCCCTAATTAAGATTGGCCTTGTTTCAAGCGGCCCGCGAAATGATTCGCCGATCTCCAGAGGCTGGATCGTACGATATACATACATACCCTATATACGTGTATATCGTATAACTCCACTGTATGTGTATACGTTGGATGGTGCGTGCTCTTATAGCGACCAATCTCTGTAAATCTCTGCGAACTCAGCCTTTTTCGAGACCAATCTACCCCCACCTTTACTCCCACTTTTTTCTCTTTCTTTCTCTCTCTCTCTCTCTCTCTCTCTCTCTCTCTTTCTCTTTATATTCTTCTTTCTTCTCTCGCATTAGTTTCGAATATAACGAGGTCATCGAGGCATTAAAAATACGCTTGCGAAAGAAAAAAAGAAATTCGCCGATTAATTTTCTTATCATCCTTGATGTTCCTCGCGAACGACTTCCTTTTTTTTTCCTTTTTTCTTTCTTTCTTTTTTTTTCTTTCTTTCTTTCTTTCTTTCTTTCTTTCTTTCTTTCTTTCTGTTTTTTTTTTCTTTTTTCTTTTATTTATTTTGAGATTTACCAGTCCGGTGTACGAGTCTGTTTCGTTAATACGATACTCCCACGTTGCCCGAACTCCTCCGAGAAATTGAAATGACTTAAAAAGGATGCTGTTATCGAACTTGCCGAGTCTGCTACTTCAACGATGGTCTTCGTTGAGATGACAAAAACAATTCGTATGTCCTGTAGAAAATATAAAGAAAAAAAGAAAGCAACAGAAAGAAGAAACGAAATTATACGAAATACGTAAGATTAAATGTATCGTAATTGAGATTACGATTAATCGACGATCGCAAAAGTAAATAACTTATCGAACGAGATTAACGAGATTGCTAAAAAAAAAAAAAATAAAAAGAATAAATAAAACAAAAAGTAACGATCTTTTTCATCGTTAAAATCCTCCCTTAAAATAATGACAATGAATAATAAAAAGATGAATAATATTATAACGTATAAAAAACATTAGAATTCAAGCTATCCCGAAAAAACATTTTTTCACATTTTGTCGAGAGGTATCTCAGATTACGAACATCCACTCTTATCAAGGAACGTCTTCGAACGTCAAACTGGATTCCTCCAAGCTTAGAGATACTTGACGGATATCAAGAGCCCGAGGATAACTAGAGGGTTGATCGAAATCGTGGGGGGGTTGATCCGCGGACATGGTTGTTAGAGACTGTAATCGATACTAATTAGCATGGTACAAAGTTACGTTCGAACGATGGCCGGCGGCGATTCGCATCGTAAACGCGAGCATTTCCAACCCCTTCTCTTTCTCTCTCTCTCTCTGTCTCTCTCTTTCTCTTTCTCTTCATCCACCTAACGTAACTAGCTACCTAGCTAGAAACTACCTACCAACTACCAACTACCTACCTACCTATCTACCTACCTACCTACCTACCTACCTACCTACCCCACTTACAGCTTTTAATACTAAATATAGTATACACGATGCACATCGTATTGTAGGCTTTTGAGGATTTATCCCTCCATTATACTGCCGCTCGTGAATGTTCTCGACGTAAATGGGCCCTATCGCTGTCACGTGGACAAAGCGCTGACCGACGTGGTTATGACGGCAACGCGATACCCCTTTAAGTAATAATAATAATCGCGACGATAATGGTCGTACTTCGATATACCTATTTCTATGTGTATGTGAGTTCTCTCTCTCTCGTTTTCAATGCTTCTCGGTTTCTCTCTATTTCCTCTCTTTCTCTTCTTCAAATCCGTATATACCACCACCCCCGCAAACAAGCACTACCACCCCATCGCCTCGACGTCCCTCTCCCGCCCTCCCTCCCTCCCCTTTCTGCCCTTTTCCCTCCACACCAATACCACTAACCTTCATCATCGCCGTCATAGTTGGACGACGCATCATCGGATCTGAATATGGATTCCTTTCTTTCCTACCGACGCTTTGTCGAGTTATTATTCGCCCTCGTGTCCTTCCCCGCTGCTACTACCGTCGTCACCGAGAGCGAACGAGCAACGAGCCTTATTCCCTAACCGTCTCGACTTACCCTTGGCCTTACCCTTCGAAAAAAAAAAGAAGAAAAAGAAAGAAAAAAAAGAAGTAGAAAAAAAGAAAAAAAGAAGAAAAAGCACGCTTGCTCTCGGGTATACTCGCGTCTACCGACTACGACGGAATCGCGAGACTACTTTAAAGTAGTCGTCCCAATCGAAATATTCCATTTGTATTCCTGAGTTTTTCAACGAATCGTGACATCCAAGTTCGTCCGTTCGATCGACCCTTCAACGATCGTACGATCAACACGCTCGATACGTATTTTTCATATTTCATTTATATCGATTTTGTAATTTTATATTATTCCGAATTGATTTTAAACTGCGATTGACGTATAGGTTTAATTTCGATAATAAATGCTTGACGATTTTAGAACCAACAACTGTGATATTTCCAGCGATATTAATTAAACAGTTTAACTCGTTCAACAAGTACTATGATATATCTGTTCGTTCTAAATACTACTTTTTTTTTTTCCCAATTTATAACATTAATTTACTATTCACCTCGTTAATTAATTTGAATATTTCATTGCGACTCGTTCGTTTCGGTTATCTTAATAAAAAAAAAAAATTAAAAAAAATATGAAAATAAAAAGAAAATACTTATCGATCTAAATATAGACGATATGGTATTGACGATGAAAAAATCATTTAGATAAACAAATTTTAACGATCGTATAAAAGGTATTGGTACACTTCTAGTTTAGGGACTGGTATATACAGTGCTAACGAAAACTTTAATTAATTTTTACTGCAGGTGGGGTGAGACAGGGGGTGTCTAAAAACGATCCCCCTCTTAACAGTCAAGGGTTAATATACACGAGTTTAGGACCGAAGTCAAGTCGAATATATATCATCTTGGCGATGAAGGGGCGATCGAGTAGTACAGAGAATATCACCCTCGAAACGTTCGATGAGTCACGACAATCGACCAACAGGATCCTCCTTTAGGCTTTACGATTTTCGTAACGCTTTTTTTTCTCCCCGTTTTCGATTTTTACTACGGTCCTTATTTTTTCTACGACTATTACGATCTTTATATTTTCACGTTAATGGCCCCGCAGGCTTTTTTCCTCGAACAAGATTTGTCCCTTTAACTGGTATAGCCAGTAGTAGCCTTCGACTGTAGTATCCGTTTTTTCACGAGCACATGTTCGTCGTCTACAGGGTGTCTTTGGATAAATTGTTTAAAGGGAACTTTATTGAATAATTCAATTGTTACAACTATCACTTGAAGAGATACCTTCGATCGATTAAATCACGAGCGATCGTATTTCAAAAAAAAAAAAAGAAAGAAAGAGAAAAAAGCTAAAAATATTACAAACCTGACGTTTCCATTGATAAGTATATATCTACACGTACATACGTACTCACGCGTAAATACTACGTAATACATTGCAAACTAAACCGACCGAGTGAAAAATACTTTACAACACCCATACGTACTATAAACTACAACCTACAAACTTAAAGAAAGAAATTACTCCCGTTTATACTAGTTGCTTCTCGCATGATTTAACAACGAACCGTAACACACCGATACATGAAAGCAAAATATATGCATATATTCATAGAGCCGATTTGATCGTGAGTCGAGAGCCGTCCGTCTACACCATGCTCTTATACTCTTTCTCGCGTATCGATTGCAATATCGTGAACGCACCCATATCATTCTCTCCTCCTCTTCCTCTTCCTCCACCTTCTCCACCCTCACCCTCACCCCCCTAATTCTTCCTATCGTCATCGACGGAAGGGTGCTGCCACCTAAATCGGCTATTTGAGTGTAGGCTCAGCTTGACGGTAAACACGTTTCATGGATTTCTCGCGATACAAGACATAGATATATCTATCTAAGTATCTATGTATCTATCGTCGTAGTCGAGGATCAAACTGCGAATTTAACTTACGAAGCGATCTTCCTCGAAATAGTAATCCGAAGCAAGCTAGATATTCTTACTCTCTCTCTCTCTCTCTCTCACTCTCTGTCTTTCACTCTCACTTTCAATCTCTCTCTCTTTCTCTCTCTTTCTTTATCCTTCTCTCTCCTTCGGGTTTTCCTTGGAGGTCCATGTATGTATGTATGTATGTATGTATGTATGTATGTACTCAGAAAATACACAGCAGATAACACGACGAAGATAGAGCCCCGGGACACGCGAGAGCCAGTGTATAGACCGTAAAAGCAACGTGGGACTCCTGGAAGGGTCGTAAACCGTCGTTACCAAACAAACCCCGAAATAGTCGTAGCGTATGGAGAGTTGAGAATCTCATAGAGAGGTGGTGGATATCCAAAAGAAGAGAGAGAGAGAGACTTTAAAACGTGAAAAGCGTTTCTTCGTTCGAAAGCAAACAAATGATAGAACGATACCAGCTGCTTATGTCTTCTAAGGATCCTCTTTTTCTCCTTTCTCTTCATTTTTTTTTTTTATTCTCCATTTCTTTCTACTTCTTTTTTTCCTTTTCTTTTCTCTCTCTCTCTCTCTCTCTCTCTCTCTCTCTCTCTTATTCTCGAGGAAAGATCCAAAATCTTTTTTAGGCTTCTTTTTTTTCCTCTTCGATTACAAGCACCAGCACTGTTACACGGTCACGGTCGCAGTGCGTCCACTCGAGTCACTCCAAGGAATGGTCCTTGACCGGTCTCCGTTCTGTTAGCTAGATCGAAGGGTTTTAAAAGGGACGTTTGATGGAAACAGTCGTACGATTCCTCTCTTCCGTAATCTTACGTTATAGAAACGTTTCACACTCGTCGCGTTAACGTATAAAAGGAAATGCATTATAAGATTACTGCAACAAATAAAATCTTGTAAATAATCATTCGCGAAAGGGAGACAGAAGAAAGAGAAAATGATCGATAAAAGAGAGAGAGAGAGAGAGAGAGAGAGAAAGAGAGGAAGTATTTTTAAATGGTTATATTTTTTGTTTCATTTTCTTTTTATTTCGTTCTCTTAATAAATAAAAAAAAGAAAACAGAGCAATCAAACATCATGGCAAAGGTTCTGCGCTTTCTCTTTCTCTCTCTCTCTCTCTCTCTCTCTCTCTCTCTCTCTCTCTCTCTCTCTCTCTCTCTCTCTCTCTCTCTTTCTCTATCTCTCTATCCATCTCTCTCTTTTCAAATCAGGACACAAGCGATCTTCTACCCTCTATAATTTTCACTCCGGATACCTGCTCTAATTATAGGTAGATACTTTTGCGAGAGACGCCGCAGTAGGCATTTTTCTTCTTCTAGTAGCGCGCAAAGACAAGAAGTATATGTGTACGATGAGAAAAAAAGAAAAAGAGAAGCTCAATCTCTTTCTTTCTTACTCACTCTTCCTATTTTTTTTTCTTCTTTTTTTTCAGGTATCTGGGACTGGAACCTCGCTTGAGCGGATCGGTCCAGGGTGCTGGAGGCGGTACTGATGGTTCAGACGGACAACAGGGCTTGGGTCTAGCTGGTGCGGGTGTGATCGGTCCTGCTAGTGCCGAAAAAAATTGCAAAAGTGTCTATCTCAGCGTCAAACAACAACAGATTTGCTCGCGTTCACCGCCGGTCCTGCAAGTACGTTTTTCTTTTTTGTTTTTGTTCTTTTTTTTACGTAAACGTCGTTACGATCATCTGTGATCGCATGATCATATGATCAAAAAGATTAAATTTTAATGTAAAGTGGTATAAATCCAATTAAAAAATGATGTTTTTAATCTTTTTTTTTTTTTTGCTTCAATGTCCTCTTTACAACTACATGTTTTGTTTTTATAATATTCAGGTAAAATAAATATTAAAGTCAATAAAAGATGGATTTATAACATTTTCAAATATAATATTTTTTATAGGTAAAATGTCGTTTCACTTCAAGTTGATATTTCTCATTATTAATTATCCAAAAAATCATATTTATATATATGTATGTATGTACACACACACACACACACAGACACATATATATAGACACACATATAGATTAAACATCTTGTGTAAGTTAATTCATATATCTTGCTTTTTCAAATATATATATAATAAGGAGAACGGCGCCAAGAGTTTTTAACGAGTTTTTAATGGTCGATCAAGCGGTTAGATGCGAAACGACGCATGATTACTATTTTCAAGCTGGCAAGGGTTCATCAAGGGTGAAAACCTTACCTCAAAGTCGACGCTTATATTTTGCGTGTATATCTAAATCAATGGTGATAAATGTATATAAAAAAATGATATTGTAATAAAAAGATACAAATAAGATCGTCAGAAGAAAGATATACATATATGTATGTATCAACTACTTCGTAGTAGATCTGTTAATTCTGTCAGGTTGCATCTAAAAAGAAAAAAAAATAATAATAAAAAATAAAAATAAAAGAAAAAAAAATGTATACCACCTCAACAAAATATTCATATTTTACGCGCAATCTATATTTCAAAAATTCGTACGCGACGAATAATATTTATAAACAAATCCATAAGTCTATCATACAAAGTTTTCAAATTACTCTCGAACGGTATCGACGATTCCATCTAAAATCTTGAAGAAAGCAAATCGATAAACGTACTCGATAGATTCTCTGAACTATTCATGTACGCTGGGAAAGTATCGGCCTATAGTTGTTTCAATTTCAAGCGTTACGAAATGGAGAAGGGACGGAAAGATGGATACGACGAACGAGTTTCCAAACGTTAAGCCGTGGACAAATGATGACCGTCTCTTTAAAGAATTTCACGGCGAGTTATTCGAAAGAAAGGAAGAAAGAAAGGAAAGAAAAAAGAAAACAAATAAAAAAAAGAAGAAGAAAACACACACACATACACACACACATACAAAACAAGAGAAAAAGATCCTTCGTATTTTCGTTGCACCGTAAAGCTTCTGCTGGTGGATCCTGCTCCTTGATCATGAAACACGGTTTTACATTCCCAAAAATCGCGTTTACCTTTCTCTAATGCACAAATCCTGTCGGATGACCCGAAGGTGGAAGAAGAAGGTGGTTAGCAGAGGTGATGGTGGTCGAACGACTAGGAACCGGTGCCTAGGTAAACTCGAGACTCGATATCTCTTTGAACATTGCCGACCGTCCCGGTTTTCCGAGACTGACTGCCGACATTCGAGTCTCGCTCGGAGTTACCGACAAAAGAAACCGACATGAATATTCATACATCAAATAGGACACACCTACGACCGTTTCTCTTCTTCTTCTTCTTCTTCTTCTTCTTCATCTTCGTCTTCGTCTTCTTCTTCCTCCTTTCGTGGTACCATCATTTTTCTTATCCGTTGTTCTACTTGATCACGGAAATCGGAAGATATTCGATTTAAAAAAAGAAAAAGAGAGAGGTCACAAGAGAAGGTTAACCTTGATCGATTGAATCTTCTAACACGGTCGATTCGATGGAACGTGTTATTAACGTGATATTTTTTTTTTTACATTTTAATAATAATCTTCAAATAACAAACCGATGAGAATAAATATAAAAGAGATAAGATCGTATGACAATAAGATTGAAAATATTTTAACGCGAGAATGATTTAACGTCGATCAAAATTATAAATGCATACGTTTAAATGAATTCTTTTACATACGTAGAACGTGTATGTAATTTAATATGATTAAATTTTAATTCGTGCAATTAATATTTTTTTTTTTTTCAAAGACCGTCGTAGAACTATAATGTATTTACGTAAATTTCACAGGCGGTAAGCGCAGGCACGAGATTGGCGATCGAAGAATGTCAACATCAATTCAGATCGGCCAGATGGAATTGTTCAGTCAGCCCGGACAATCCGGACAACATTTTTGGTGGTGTCATGTTAGTCAGTAAGTAATACCGAATATTATATTAAATTACAATGCATCGTTAAGACGCATAAAACGTCTTCTTCGTTCATACACTTTGTCAATCGTTTAGATCTAGTCCGATTCAACAAAACAAATGGATAAATGTATTATAACGAACGGTATATATAAATAATAAACATATACATTGCATATCATACTTATTATTCACTCATGTAAATAATAAACATATACATTGCATATCGCATTTATTATTCACCGATGTAAATAAGATACGTGAATTTATTATACGTATATTGATAATATATTTTACGATAAAAATTTGTCTTGATTACCAACGAGATTTTTTAACGATCTAAACGAACGAACGAACGAACGAACGAACGCTTACAAATTTATAAAAATATTATTATGATATTATTCGCAGATAGCCGAGAAGCTGCTTTCGTTTACGCGATATCAGCAGCTGGAATCGCTTACAGCGTAACCAGAGCATGTTCAAGGGGCGAACTGACAGATTGTTCCTGCGACAATCGAATTAGGACCCGCCGACCGAATAACTGGCAATGGGGTGGCTGTAGCGAGGTCAGTATATCTCACTATTCTTATCTAATCGAGCGTTCGTTCGGTAAACGATTCAATTCCGAAATAATATTTATTAATCGTCGTCGAATTAATCGTTTGAATTCGTAGTTAATCGTTGAGTAAATTTTCTACTATAGGAAACTAGATCGAAACGAAATAGTTTCCGTTTGCAAAAAAAAAAGAAAAATACCAGGAATACGAGTTCGATAGACGATCTAAGGTTTCCCCTTAGGAGAAAGTTTCACTCAATACTCTCCCGTTGAGTATCATTGTTTCTGACGTCTTTTTTCTTCTTCTACTTTCTTTCTTCTTCTTTTTTTTTCTTCCCTTTTTCAAAGCTAATACCATTTTCCAATCCAGTGCACCAACGGATAGAAAGACTATCCGCTATGATGGCAGTGTAATGAGACGAAAATGAAGGTTTCTTCTTAGTCTCTTTTAAAATGTTTCTTCTTTCTTTTCTACTTTTTCTTCTTTGTATAATACTCGTTCCTTGTTAAACTAATCGCGTACTTCTTTTATCTGCTTAACAAAGGAACGTGTAAACCTGTTGTTTATCGCTAAACAAAAATTGCTTATACGGAATAAACTATGTGGTTAGGACCTTTTAAAGGACTTAAAAATTGAAGAAAGAAAAAAAAGAAAAGAAAAGAAACTAAATATACAACAAAAACGAGTCTCCTTTACCATCTTTCGTTGCTCGTAGGTTATACCATTGTAGGGGGATTAGACGAGCTGCTTTTTAGGGATTACGTTCCCTCGCCCCGTTACTTTCGATACCTCCGGAAGCCCGCAAAGTAATGTTCCTCGTAAATTAAGGTTAAGAAACTAGTGTAAACTAACCACGGCGGACTTTCAAAACACGATTCTAAAGTTTTCTATACGTGAGTTTATACAGGGGATGAAATCGTTAATAAAATCCAACTTTGATAATGTCATCTATTAATTATGTCACGTGCGAAAAACTTCGTCTATCTAAAAACATATATTGAATAAATATTTTCTTTATCGATCAAAGAATCCTTTATAATTGAACGTTAAAAATAATCCTTACGATATGAAGTTAACTCGAGCAAAAAAAGCAAATTGTTAACATATTTTTGTTATTATTGATACCACATGTATCGTTCTTTAAAATCGATAGTTTTTAAAATTTGTACATCTACTTCGTTCGCATGCATAATTATACATCTAGTTACAATGTCTAACGAGAACAAATAATATAATTTTGCTTTTTCGCATGTTTACGTTCAGATTAGCGTTCATAAAAAAATATATATATATATCGTGATGCGCATGATAATCAATTAATTTCACAATCACACGCGTGTAACGTATAGTATTACGTGCACGACACTTCTCTCGAGAATCTCGAATCGATGACGCATACACAAACCAAGTGTAAACTATTGCACTTGTTACCCAGAACAAACTACGTTCTTGTATGGCTATCGCGAGAAGAACTAGCCAGATCCGTCTAAACCGGTTCGATGCTTCTGTCTCGATACACTAGCTCGTAGATGTTTTCCTACTTTGAACGATCCTTAAGAGGCTACTTTGGTTCGTGGGTTCGAGAAAGTAGGTGATCTTCTGGAATTTGTTTTCTCACTGAAAATTACTCGACGTTTAAAAGAGGTAATTTATATTATATTTCTCCGGGATATATATACATACGTACATACGTGTATATACATATATATATATATATAAAATCTTTTTTCTTAAATCTTTTTAGATCATATAACAATAATCGCCCAGAACTTGTCAAGAAAAATTTATCCAAAAATATTGAATGATTAAATAACGTAAAGCGAAGAGTTTCAGAGGGAAGATACAACAAAAAATAAAGGAGGAATCAATTTTTTGTTTCTTCTCTTACGAAAGTAAAAAGTAAAATATGCATTACTTTAAAAGTTCGATTAAAGACTTACTCCGATGCATACACACACACATATATATACATGCAAAGATGATCGTTCAAGGAGATCGTGAGAGAAATGAAGAGTTAGAGGTTAAAGATAAAAAGAGGGTAGAGTGCTACCGTCTCGACCTCCCTCTCTAAGCACGTAAACCTTAACCCTGGCCGAAGACAAAGCTTGTTCTCTAAACGGATGCATTTCGTGCGAACGGCTGACCCCTTGTAGACTTTGCAAGCTTACAACGGGATTAAGGGGGTTAAGCTTGTTAACTTGCAACAATCCGCCGTCCCCTTTCTCGTTCGTTCTTCGTTCTACGCATGGGTAGCGCAACACCAAGAACGATAGCGATGCTGTTGGTGATTGCGTTGGTGATGGTATGTTGGTGACGGTGTTGGTGGTAATGTCGAGGAGTTCGTCGCGTTTCCTCCAGGATTACCACCAAGAGGTATTGTCGTCCATTTCTCCTTCCACGTTCTCTGTTAAATCCTCGACGTCTTTGAAACGTCTCGTGGTCTTCTTAACGAGCCAGATCCCATGGGACAGATGTCTTGGACGAACGAGCCGACAGATTTTCGAGATAACGATGTTTGTTTTCCAACGTTCTCTTCCTACCAACCAGCGTTAGGAATCATCAGGCTGAAAATACTGCTAATTAATAAATCTCTTCCCTGTTGAACTTTTGAAATTTCGTTGAAATACAGGTCAGGTTTTCTCGCAGCTCGGTTTATTAATTAAAACTCGATTAAAGTTAAACAAAGATTTGTAAACTAAATACCCTCTATATCCATACATACACAAAGTATGATATAATACGTGTCTACGTGGATCTTGTCACTGTTTGCCTTTAGGATATACATTTTGGTGACAAGTTCTCTAGAGAATGGACGGACGGTGCCGAGGAATCAGTTAAGGAAGGAATTCTACATGGTGTCAAAGGATTGGCCGGTCAGCTTATGAGGAAACACGACAGCGAGGCAGGCAGGCGAGCTGTCCGTTCGAAAATGAAACGTATTTGCAAGTGTCACGGTAAGATCTTTATATTATCAAGTTAATTTCTTAACAATAAATACGGTATTATATCGTACGTGTGAAATGAAAAATATATTGCAAAGTTAAAAGAGAAGATATGGGTACGATCGGATCTTATCAAGATCTTATCAACGAACGCATACGTTCTATATTTCTTTTCTTTTTTTTTTTTATGTTTACGTTTATAACATAACATTAAATAATATAGCCATATATTAATCAAAATAATATATTAATCATAAACATTCAGATACCTTTCTATTATAGCTATCGTTCGTTATTGCTAATTATCTTCTGTATTTTCAATCGATATACGTTAAATACATCGAATATTCTTAGGCATGTCCGGATCGTGCAGTGTTCGCGTCTGTTGGAGGAGACTTCCAGCATTCAGAGAAGCCGGGACTGATCTCGCAGCTCTTCATGATGGGGCAGCATTGGTACGACTGGCTCAACGAGGCGGTAGAAAACCCGCAAGACTGAGGCCCGCGCAACCCGATCTCAAACGACCGAACAAGACGGATTTAGTTTACCTGGAGGACAGTCCTGATTATTGTGAAAGAAACATCACGTATGTTTGTATATTTATCAACAGAATGATACGTATAGAACCATTAGGATTCGTGTGGGATCTCTATTAGAGAAAAACAATTTACCAAAAAAAAAAAAAAGAAAATATTTTCTTCGTTAATAATTCAATGGCGTAACTGATGTATCGATTAATCGACAAACGATATAATCGTTTTAAGCAGCTTCGAGTTAATTTCAAACTCTTTCTAAAAGAATTTTCTTATGGGAATATAATGTCGTGATTATTCCTATTTATATTAGGTCGTGTAGTACAAAATGTCGGATTTTTTTCAAATGGAAATGGAAATAGTTTTTTTTTTCTTTTCTTTTCTTTTTTAATATCAAACAAACATTTTATTCATTCGTCGAAATAGACAACGTATGATTGTATTTGTCTTTTACGAACTACATTTTAGAAAAAAGGAAAGAAAAAATATTTCTCTCTCGAAAAAGTCCCTTCCGCTGATTTCCAGACGACAAAAAGTCTGCATAAGCATTATTCAATTTCATTAACATTACGAAATTTTCCCCGAGGCTTTTTTCGTTAAATTCTACTGTAATAGAATTTTTCAAACCATCTTTGTATAATTCGTTCATTAACGTTAACGTTATCAAACAAACAAAAATTATTATTACGAGTCGCATGGGCTGCGTTGCATACAGAGTTCAAACTCGTAACGAAAAAGAAAAACAAGAAAAAAACAAAAAATACAAGAATCATCCTCATTTTCACGTCATAAAAAATTTCTGCGAAGATTAAACGTAAAAATTAAAAAAAAAAAAAATTGAGAGAGAGAGAGGGAGAGAAAAAAAAAACACCCATAAAACTTTGCAACGAGTCGATGAATCATTATTTAACTTTTAATATAAAGTTTGCGAATATTAGAATTAGAATGAATTAATCCGACATTTTATAATTTTACATATGACCTGATAATAATATTTTCCAATGGACCCATATCTTATCTCACGCTTCTCTTATCTCACGATGAACGAATATTGGCACTTAAAAGAAAAAGAAAAAAAAAGAAAAAAAAAAGAAGAAGCAACAAACAAACGGATTTAATCGTTCGGACTGATCACAGGCTAGGTATTCCTGGAACGAGAGGAAGAATTTGCAATCGAACATCACCGGGTCTGGATGGTTGCCGATTGTTATGCTGCGGTCGTGGTTATCAAACAAGGGTAAGGGACGTCACAGAGAAATGCAGTTGCCGATTCGTCTGGTGCTGTCACGTGAAGTGCGAACTATGCAGACAGAGGCGCGAGGAACACATTTGCAATTAGAAAATAATAGAGAGACTTTAGTCAGGCGACTCCATGCAATTTGACACCGTGTCTTCTTTTAGAAGAGAAATGGCTCATCATCGATTTCGAGGTAAATCGATAAAAAGATACTTATCGCACGATTTTTAACGTTGCGTTGATGAAATAAGAGAAAGAGGAACGAAATGATCGATATAAGGAAAAGGAAAGGGGATTGGGAAGCTAAGGAACGAGGGAGAAAAATAGAAAGGAACACAACAAAAATATATATATATATATACCAATATCCGCCGCGAGAGGCTAGAAAATAAGAAAAAAGACGATATACCTACGACTCTGTTGAAAAGTGGGGAGAAGAGAGAAAAAGAAATAGAAAAAGAGAAAGAGAGGAAATGAGAGAAAGAGAGAGAGAGAGAGAGAGAGAAAGATTATGAAGAAGAAGATGAAGGAAAAAATAAAAAATAAAAAAATAAAAAGCGTTCTGTACCTGACAGTCAGAGTGTCGTAAATAATCCACTCTTCGGCAACGTTTATTTTAAGTTTATTTATCTATAATTTCGGATACTCAGGGTAATACGCTTTGTCCGCGCTGTTCTCTCGTGTATGAATAGAAGAAGAAAAAAGAAGCCAACGATAGACTGCGTGCATGCGTGCGTGTGTGCGTGCGTGTGCACGCGCGCGCGCCCGCCTAAGCGCGGACCCCTCGAGTTTCAGTATTAATAATGGTGTGGGTATGTGAGGAGGCGATCGTCGACATGGATACATACCCACGTTGGAGTTACGAACACGTGGCTCGTTATGCTAGTCTGGCTCTCAGGTGCAGCGTCGACCGCGTGGATATTGACAAACCGAGCATATGGAAAATGTTTATTAATTATAGGCACTACGACGATTGCTCGAAAACGAAAAAGAAATGATCGACGAGAGTAGATTCATTCAATTCAAAATTATTTCTTTTTCATTCTAGAACGCAGAGTGTCTCCGTTTGAAACCGTACGTCTAAATATTTCCATTTTAAATGGGACGAAAGAATGTCACAGAACGAGAAATACAACAGGAACATTTTCTTTCCCCTCTTCATCCTTCAAGGTCATTCTTTCGGATAATCGGAGTCGTTTTTTTTTTTTTTTTTTTTTTATAGATAGAGTGGTATGTTTTTCGTGACAATAATATGATGACTCGTGAAATCCAATATTTCAAAAAAAAAAAAAATGGAAAGGTGTTTGAGAAAGAAGAGTTAGTTTTAAATCGAATCGGTGTCAGATAAATTTTCATCGATTTTCATGCGAAACATAATAAATATTCGTAAATATATCCTCATATTGACATATTTTTTAAGATGTAAATGATCGCAGTAAACATCACTTTTTATCTTATCCCAAGAGATGTCCATTTTTTTTATTTATTTATTACCTAATTTATAAATTTAAGATCACACTGTGCGACTCCTTTATTTATTTATTTATTTATTTTTTTTTATTTCTTATTAGACATGATTTTTTTTATCCTGGGCCATCTTGTAATCGAAAATTATTTTTTCATGAGCTATGTACTACGATAACAGAGATATACCATTCTATCTAAAAAAAAAAAGAAAAAAAAAATTATCAATGACCTGAATATTTTAAAAAGAAAAAGAAACAGAAAAAAATGACCTTAAAATAAAATGCATTTCATATCATTATATCTTTCCCTTTCAAACGATATAACGTTGTTCTACAATATTTTTTTTATCCTCCGAAAAAAATATTTAGAGGCGTTCGCGATTTTAAATGGGATACTCTGTATACTCTCGATGATAGACATCCGATTAAAAGGAGATGTATATGTATGCGTATACACTATTACTACTACGTTGAATGTATATGTATGTATGTATTATCATTATAATGGATCTTTGAAATATTTAGAATTCTTTTTTTAATTTTAATATCGAGTAACTTTCTTTTAAATTATAAAGCAAAAGAAGAAAAAAGAAAATTACCAATCAATACTCTGTATGACGTTTCTAATAGAAAAGAATACAATTACTAGTTTTAACAATGAGAGCTTCGGCTTTAGCTTATTGCTTTTAACGATAAAAAAAAGTCTTTTTTATATAGTACATTTACAACAATTAAATATATGCATTTTGTGTAGATTATAATTTTCATACCTTCGATAGTTTTCGTCCAAAGATTTTTTAATATCTTAATGAATTATTATTTTACAAGACAAAAATAATTTTAAAGAGATTTTTTTACGAATATAATTTCCTTTTCCATTGCATTCGAATATTTCATATATATTTACGTAGATATCAACAAATTGCATATGTTACTCGAGATAGATAAGAAGAACTTTGTGAAAAGCTTACTTTACATACATATCTTGTCACAGTTACGACTAATCGCACCGTGACATAGTTCATACGATAAATTAATTTCTTCGTACATTCGATACTTTCGTTTAACCAATTTGAAAAATATTATTTGGTTACAAATTTGTTTTTCTTTCTTTCTTTTCAAATTTCTACGAATATGAAGGCATATCAGAGCTTTTGTATTTTCGTTTTTAACGATGAACCGTCCTGGTATGCTCGTCCGATGATATATACCTTGAATAGAAGTGACTATTTACCATCGCAACATTAGAAGCTCGAAATATTAATTATGCAATATCCACGTGCGAGATGAAAGACAGAGAGAGAGAGAGAGAGAGAGAGAGAGAGAGAGAGAGAGAGAAAGAGATACATAGATGGAGAGAAAGAGATAGAGAGAAAGAGAGAGAGAGAAAATGATAAAAAAAAAACAAGAAGAGAGTACTCGCATATTAATACACACACACACACACACACACACACACACACACACGGACATAGACACACACTAGTGAGTCTTATCTATTAAATTAAAGAAAAAGAAAAAAAAGATAAAAAGAAAACAAACAAAAAAAAAAAAAGAATCATTAAAACAAAAAGATCTCTAAAAGTATAGGGTATCTTTAATGTATGCCAATGCTCTCTAGCGCCTAGAATTTTGTCTTTAACGTTAAAAAGTAAGAATAATCGTAACGCTCGCTGCCGCACTCGGCGTAATTAAAGAAAAAGATAAAAAAAAAAAAGGAAAAAGAAAAAAAAAGGAAAAAAAAAAAAAAGAAAAAGAAAAAAGAAAAGAAAGGTACGATTCGCATGTACGTTTTGAATGAAATATATGAAGAACTATGGTAGATTTATAGTTCTATGAAGAACTATGGTAGATTTATATGAAATGCTAGGATTGTCCATATCGTTCACGTTATATCAGAGATGGAAAAAGGACGAATGCGAGACGTCAAATCGTGTCGTCATCGTCGTCATCGTCGTCGTCGTCGTCGTCGTCGTCTTCGTCGTCGTCGTCGTCATCGTCATAATCATCGTCTCGAATTTATTCTCGTCTCGAGCTCGAAACACTTGTAACGTGAAGGAATCTGCCAATGAATGAATGTAAATAATATCTTATCTCGTATTTAGCTTTTACGTCCAGAGATCCGTGTAACTGTATATACGTAAATATAATTACACAACCGCATTTTCGAATCCTGCCCAAGCACGAAACGAACATGTTCTGTAAGTGAAAAAAAGGAAAAAAGAAAGAAAAGAAAAAAAAATCACGATTTAAGACTCGTCTCGCACACGTCACCGCGAAGGAGATATATATATATATATAATATATGTATATTATATACATATATATATATATATATATATAAAAAGAAGAAGTAGTAATGAACATACGACACAAGTTTAACAGGACATTTTTCAAGCCGTTCAATCACTGTAAAAAAATTTTCAAAATTGCCTTCGTTAATTTGATATAAAAAATTATGTTTCCTAATAATTTTTGCAAAACAAAAAAAAAAGAAATTAATACGAAATTATCGTTAATATCGATCGAGCATTCAATTCAAATTGAAAATCTATATTTATTCGTGCTAATTAGTTTTTCCAATCATTGACAATTTCTAATTGTTGTAGATCATTAATTTTTTGTTGAAAATTATTGGAAACATTTTTGATCTTGCATGTTATTTCAAGTGATTGATAAGCTTTACATTAGATGTAAGACAGGATAAAGGTAGATGTACACTTTTTGTGATGGATACCTTCTTATAGTTCGTTTGTATCATCGATCATTTTTCCACTTCGAATCGAAAGCATCTTTTTATATATACAGCCTCTGGACTTCGTTTTATTCATTTTCGTTTATCTGAAAATATCGAATCAATTTTTGTATAATAAAAAAAAAAGAAATCCGTATGATAGATTTAAAGAGAGACAAAAAAGAAAGCGCAATGGATTGATCCTTTTCCGTATGATTTAAAAACGTGAATTGCGTTTGATGATCCTACTTTAATATAACATTAATTTTTATATTGTTTATGTTATAACACAGTTAAAAGAACATCGTATAATCAAAGATAGCACGATAAATTTTTGATTAAGATTGCATCTCGAAACATTCCTTCTTCGATTGTTCGTACGAAGATATACTGTTAAATAATAAGTGCTTCTACTTCTATTCGTCTTTGATATATATATAAAAAAAAAAAAAAAACTATCATAGAAAACAATCGATACGTGACAATTTTTTTACGATTAAATGAAAAGGGAAAAAAATTATATATATATATATATATAATATATATATATATACAAACTCAATGGTTTGACCACGAGTAAAGAAAAATCTAATAAGTCTGAAAAATATTCACATTTCGTACGTTTGTAACTACTTTCCACGTGTTTTACGTGTTATATACGAGCTAGAAATTAAAACTTTACAAAGAAAGAAGAAAAAAAAAATGATAGAATAAAAACGTCGATCCATATTGCAGTATGCGACCAATGAACACCGAATTAAGCGTCGCCGATTCGTTTTTTCCTTTTATATGAAAAAAGAAAAAAAAAAGTAAAAATAAAAATAAAAATAAAAAAAAATAAATAAATAAGAAAAAACGAAACAAACAGAAACAACCTAATCGCTAATTTAATTAGGATTGCGATCTTAATGATACGTTTATACTAGATACCTCTATTCGTCCGTATGTTTGTAAGACTCTATGATAAGACGCGTAGACAGAATAACGAGAAACTCGTTATTACGCGTACGTCACACAGAGCCGCAGTATTGAGAAATTTGTATAATTTATTTTTCCTTATGATAATATATTACATTATATTCTTAGCTTTTCCAAAATCACTAATTAAATAACTTCTCGTAAATATGATTAGGCCTCTCTCTCTATTAGAAATGAGATATACCATAGTTCGTAACATTTGTATATGTATGTACCTGTAATCCATGTGCATTTATATAAATACATATGCGACAAAGCGTCTATTGTGTCTCTCGCAATCGATTTTTTGACATACACTTACGATAAAAAGATATATATATATATATTAACGTTGATATCTTCCCTTTGATTTCCGCATTTTTTCCGACATTATAATATATCGGAATAAGAAACCAATGCCAGCAAATAAAACACCCAGTATGATACCCGTACAAAGACCAACAAAGAATTGGAAATCCTCGTAGAAAGTATTTACGTGCGAAGGTGCAACGAGTAACCTTTCCTGGTCATCTTTAGTCCTGGCGATGTAACGAAGCCAATAAACCAATCTATCCGATGCTGGATTTAATCTGTCACGTATAGCTACAGAAATTTTTCTAGCATTTTCACGATAATGCGTAGACGCATAAATCATTTCGATGAGAGTAGTGATATCATCGCTAATAATAGATATTCGATCGTTGTTAATATCCATCAAATGTGCGAAACCTAATTCGACGGCACGTGCAGCATTTTCAGATTCTTGTCTATCCCTTGGGAAACATATTACCGGAGAACCATGAAAGGCAATTTCTAAAAGTTCCACATCGGCACAATGACTCAAAACCACACGTGTTCGACCATTACCTAAGAATTCATAATTATAAAATTATCGTTTTCCATAGATGACATAAATTATTCTTTGAATATCGATCGTACCTATGATATCTTGTCTATCAATGTTTTTCCATAGATAGAGATTTTTCGAAAATTTTTCCTCCTTGTTAAAGATCGATTCTCGAATTTTCCATACCATCGCTTGTCCCTGTCTACCCTGCGGCAATTTCTGTGCGATCTCTTCTATCAATAATTTATAATATTCGTCCAAAAGAACAACAATGATACCGAGTCTATGTTCAATAAGTAACTTTTGAAACTCTCCTGGTAGAGGCTGTGGTCCTCTACAATGATGACACCCGATCTATGACAACGTAATTTCGATGAATATGAGAAATTAAATATATGCGTAAATTTTTAACTCACCTCGACTAACATTTGCGTCAAGGAAGCAAACTCCATGCGTAAGATACTATCCGCTCCCCAAAATACCAAACGTACGTCGGAATACAGATCGTCTTGACTGATCTCTAAATCGGTTAAATGTTTTTTAGCTATACGAAAAGCCGGCGTTATAAAACTGCTTTCAACGTTTGAAGATATGTATCTCCATGCAAGATTGCTAAATATTCTAGACCAAAAACCATCCTTTAAAATCGGCAAAGCCACACCGGTACGATCAAAGACATAAATTTCTTCATAGGTATTTCTGGTTAATATAACAGGTATAGAATCGAATGATTTGATCCATGGTAACAAGCATCCGTCATGCCTGAAAATATAATCGTTCAATAAAGAATATTACATTTTCTAAAGTAAAGAAAACAAACGACAATAGTCAACTAACCACAAAGCAGGAAACAACGTTACAGCCGCTCGAAACTCCTGCACTTTTTTCGATAATTCTTGATCGTTGAATAAATTCTCGCAGAATCTCAATGCATTATTCTCCGAATAAATAGATTTTTCGTGAGATGTCTTTAAATGATAAACTTCGACGTCTAGAAGATTCTCATAAAGATCATCAGCGATATTTTCAGGTATAATCAATGTCACGTCGATACCTTGATCCGAAAGTGTGTTTGCGAGTAAAGAAAGATCGTAAGCACCATCAAAACCAATAACCAAAACTGATAAAGGTGGTGCCGTTAAAGTTGAACCATGAACGAAATCGACCAAAAGAATTGATAAATAAGCACGAATGTACGTCAAAGAAAACATCTTCGAAAAATTAAATTTACCGATGTTTAATTTTCTTTTTTTAAAAGATATACAAACCAAGATCTTTTACTTCCGATGACCGGTGTACGAAAGAAAACGCCTTCAAAAAGCATTGCACAACAAAAATATGCGTATTCTATACGCGCAATGATACAACTATACGATGGCGTAGGAATACCACTGATCTTTGCGTAAAACGACCATTTAAAAACAACCTGACAATAATATTACATTAAAGTTGTCGTCTTAATGGGCGCGTCTGTTTATATCTTCCATTTGATACAGATACGTCTATATACATGATATTATATATATATATATATATATATATGTATATATATATATATATATATCTTTTTTCTTCCTTTTTTCCAATTCACTCGACACCGTTCGTTTTTCAAAATTAAAATTCTAAATATTCCTTCCATGATGGCCGTGATTACTTTATCCATATTTATCGAGATAGAATATTATCTTCAAATTTCTTCCGCGTTTTCTATTAAAACGAATAACGATATTGTTTCGAGATTTTTGATGACGTCCTTCAAGGTCTTTTGTAAACGTGAAAACGTACCATTAACCTGACTTTTCGCACACTGATGTTGGCGCCTTTGTAACAGCGCCATCTGAGATGTTTTAACAATTTGAATTTATATTTTATGATATACTTCATGTTATTTGAAAAAATGCAGTTTCATTGAATCGACCAATGGCCTGCGAAGCATAAAAGCTCTGTGTGTGTTTGTTGTGTATGTGTATAATAAGCTATATTCAAATCTCTATAAATGATCATGTCGACGAAGTAGGCAGACAAGTTACTTTGTGTGTTATGCGCAAGTTGATCTGCGCAGGTAGTAAAATACAACCATTGAAAAGACACATGAGAATAGGATATAATATATAAATAAAATTATAAACTGCACTCATTTACAAATATGTATCTATATAATCAATGAATATATTAATAAAAACAATATACGCTTATTTTATCTACATATACGATGATATGTTCTCTGTCCGATGTTTTTCGATTACACAAATAGCACGATTTATCTCCATAAAAAAAAAAAATAATATATTTTAATAATAGAATAACACAAATTTTTAACAATATATTAAATCAATAAATTTCTGACTGCTTTTACCTTCATTTTTTTTTTTTTTTGGAGAAAATTATCTTGTCTACGTCTAAAAAAATTCTCTACCAGTCTGAGAAAATGTGATATCGTTTAAACTATATATGCAGTATGGTACATAAAAGTAAACAATTGGACAACTTAATAACGTGTTCATGAAAATTTTACTATCTGGGTAAAATAGGGTAATTCGTATGCTTTAGTTGGCAAAATGTTTTGTATCGCATCAACGTAATATTCAACGGAAATAAGTGGGCTAGCATTCTTTGCTATTGAATTTATGCCAAAACGAAAAGTAATGTTTGTGTTGTATATTTGTTCGTAATAAATTATTAAATTTTGTTATTACTTGTTTCATACCGATGGACTGCAAAATATTTAAAATCGATTGACCTTTGTTTCCTTTGTATTTAACCAAAAAAGAGATTGGTGTTATTGTATTGAAGTGTTGTAAAGTATAACTTAACATAAAATATGAATTTTGGATTTGATGCTTCAAAAGCTCAAGGCAATGCCGCAACCACGACGAATGTGGCCACACCAACAGGTATATGCGTTGATGTTTTATTTTTTGATTAATTATTATACATTTAAATAATTATACATTAAGAAAAAGAAAATATATTTGTCATAATTAAATGAATAGTGTTGACACAAATGTAAATGAGTACAAACATATTTAGGTTTTACATTTGGCATTACTGGAGCTGGTGACGCTGGTAAACAAATACCATCTGGGTTAACGGTAACACCAGTTCAAAATAAGCCTGGTGGTCTTTTCGGATCTGGAATAACTACTCCAGGTCAAAGTACAGGTTTTACTTTTGGTACTACTTCAAGTACTTCTACACCTACCATCGGAGCAACGTTCGGTAGTACTGCAACAATTACTCCGACTACTGGATTTGGCGCATTTGGTGCATCCACATTGGCTAATTCTACAACAAATGCTAACACTCCTAATACTGCAGCACCTACAGGCTTTACTTTACAAGTACAAACACCTACAGTGCTTACAGGCGCAGAAGGTGCACAAACTTCTGCTACAACTGGTCTAACTTTTGGAACACCAAGTTCTGTGACACCTAGCACTACCGGGTTTAATATCGGTGGTATTACAACTACCGCGACAACTACTACCACACCTACTTTTACTTTTGGAAATGCGACTACAACGACGCCCACCGTCACAGGATTGTCTCAAGATGCAGCAAAAACATCTACAATACAAACAGGATTTACGCTCACGCCATTCACTACAGCAGGATTTGGAATAACTAATACACCTGCTGCTACCACAGCTACAGGATTTTCTCTAAACGCTGCAACAACGACTTCTGCTGTGCCCATTTTTACATTTGGTACAACCGCGTCGAGCACCACTGGTTTTATGCTGAACAAAACAACCTCTGTTACTGCACCTTCAAACGTTGCAACTGTCACTACTCATACCACTTTAGGAACTACAACCACGTAAATAAATACACGTGTCACTCTATGAAATAGAAACGTTTTAAATATTGATATAAATGGATATTAATTGCTATCTTTTTTTTTAGAGTTAGTTCCTCTGCTAATGCTGTACAGCCAGGAGCTATTAACTTCTGTCAACTTGAAGAGTCCATTAACAAATGGACTTTGGAATTGGAAGAACAAGAAAAAGTATTTGTAAATCAGGCAACACAAGTTAATGCATGGGACAAATTACTTATAACCAATGGAGAAAAAATAGTAACTTTGAACCAAGAAGTTGAAAGAGTTAAGCTTGAACAACAACAGTTAGAACATGAATTGGACTATGTTGTATGTATTAATATCATAGTGATTGTATAAATTATTACACTATGAGAAATGATCTAAATTTTTATTTTGATTTGTTAGGTTGGCCAACAAAAAGAATTGCAGGATTGTTTAGTACCTCTTGAAAAAGAATTGGCGTCATTATCTGTCTCGGATCCAGAAAGAGAATATACTTATCGTTTGGCAGAAAGTATTGATACTCAATTAAAACAAATGTCGGAAGATTTAAAAGAGATAATAGAACATCTAAACGAAGCCAATCGAATTCAAGATTCTAGTGATCCAATTGTACAGATTGGCAAGATTTTAAATGCACACATGAACAGTTTACAATGGCTTGATCAAAGAACAGCTCTTCTAACTCAGAAAATACAACAGATCGATCAAATGCATCAAAACTTTAGACAAGAAAACGAACGAAGTTTTAATTTAGCTTATAATTAATTATACTAAATGTTTTTTTTTTTTTTACATGTCTATGATTCATTTCTGAAACAAAGAAACAATCATATCTTATATATTTTTGAAGAGGACTAAGAAAAAAAATTTGATTTAAAAAAAAGAGGAAAATAAATATACTTTTTATTTCATACCTTATAATTTAATTAATCAATTCTTATGTCGCAATCGCAGGAAGAAAATAGCGAACTTTTAAATATCCTGATAAATCTAAAAGTAAATTCACTATTTTATTTTCCAATATATTACATCTTACGGAATTCGGATGAACTATGTCCCAAGATAAAAACGTTAAAAACTTTTTAACATCTATCGTAGCAGATATTGTGAAATTGTCTTCAACTTGGCTACAAGACCAAACTTTTAATTCTTGAAAATGCGTGGATACATTCGCGCTATCGGTTTCTACCCTTAAAACGAACATACCAGTTTTGTCGGCTGTTAATGTTAATTGTGAACTCATGTTTCTCATTCTTTCTACAATATTACGTAAATACTTAAGTTGTGGCATATCTATGGATATCTAAAATAGATCGATTGATTAATATACAAATTCCTTTAAGTCTATAAAATGAAACTTACATCAAATTCTGGTATGTCAGGAACTTTGTAAACAGTCCATTCCTTTCGTGGCACAACTCTTACTGGCACATCATGAACACATTGTCTTGACTCCACGGTAGAAGATGATAATTCAATTTCAAACGTGAGACAAGGTTGAAGTTTGTTCGTTAATTTCATTTTTACACTTTTTGAATGTAAACGAAGAGAACCTAGACTCCTAGCAAGCATCGCCGATTCAAATTCTAAATAAATTTCATTCTGCTCTTCGGAAACGCCACTCATGATATATTCGGTAAAGAAATGACTTTGAGATAATTCCGCCCATAGAACAGGTACACTATCATAACCTATATTGAAAGAAATTTCGTCCGTAGTTAATCGTAAAATACACTGTTTTGATATCCTTGAAATGATAGTGACAATATCTGAAAGAAAAAAAACAGAGAAAGAAAGAAAATATTACATTACACATTTTTCCAAAACTTTTACTTCAAATCGATATTCCCGCCAAATTTCTTGCGCGATTCATTTCAATATGTATCGGATTAAAATTATTTACGTAGCTTCATTGTTCGAAATTTGTCCGCTGTTTTTACATTCTAAAGCTTATTTAACAAGTAATAAAAATTGTAATGATTCCAATTTCTTTTTTAGGTTCGCTTTGATCGAAGGAAAGTAGTAGCTTCGTTCGAGGTTATGTAGTTTAATGGTTATAAGATAAAGAATAATAAACTCGAAGAATCGTAAAAGATGCTTACTAGTAAATTCTCGCATAGCTGTAAGGTCTATCATTCTGCATCTAAACTTCATCTTCTTAAGCTGTATAATTTTATATTCTAATATAACTAATCAATAAACATATAACAGAAAGAAATTGTTTATATATTCTCATCGGTGTTCAACTTATAGAATACAACGCACACATACTATTGCTTTCAGCGTGTGTTTGTTTATTTATTAAATTACAAATACGTGTGTTGTGCATACGTGTATCCTAGGTAATCTTAATAGTCTTTATTTAAACAAGATTCAAATAAATACGTAATTTCATTTTAGTCGAAGCACTTTCAAAATGGTTTTTAAATGGATCTATTCCTTTTGCTTTATTTTCATGAAATACTACCTGTTATAATCAGAATCTGATTGGACGATACGATTAACACGGTATCGTTTGAAATTAGAAAAGATATTCTCGAATTTAAAAGGATCCAAGTAAATTTTTGACGTAAAAATTTCATGTGAAACGAAAACCGATTAACTTTTTTCGCCCCCTTTAAAAAGTTGTATTATTATTCGACGTAAATACAGGCCGATAAACAATTTCAAATAATTGCGCAATTATCGTCATATCGTTGATATCGTTGAAAAAAATTTTTAAACGGCAATAAAGACGACGACGACGACGACGACGACGACTTTTTCACGATTTTTTCACTCAATAATTTATCTCGTATAGGTTATTAACAACGAAGACGAAAGCAACGTATAAATGATAATGTAAATCGATTTCCTCCGTAGCAAACGAAGATTATTCTTACAAGAACGACGTAACGCGTCGATCGATTAACTGAAAGAGCGAATGGAACAACGACGGTGGCGTGGTCGTCGTCATTGTTTGTCTTTATTGACGATTATCAATTTTCGTTCTCTTTAAATACGAAACGTTCTGGAACAGTCAATAATATTTATACTGTATCCAAAAAAAAAGTCTATGTTTTTAAACACGAAAAATTTGTGATGTATATTATACATATGCGTGTATGTATAGATACACATGTATATAAAACAAAAACACATATACACGTACATTCCTTTAATAGCATTGTGTGACGATATTGCGATAGAGAAAAAAAGAGAAAGAAAGAAAGAAAAAAAGAAAGAGAGAAAGAAAGGAAGAGAAAGAGAAAGAGAGAGAGAGAGAGAGAGAGAGAGAGAGAGACGTATAGAGATATACAGTAAGGGAAAAAAAAATTACGATCTAATAGAAGGTGTGTAGGAGAAGAAGAGAGAAGAAAAAAGCGAGAAAAAGAAGAGAGATACATAGACACATAGATAGACAGAGATAGAGATTTTTGAATCCATGCTGTGAAGACTGGCTGGTTGGTTGGTTGGTTGGCTAGCTGGCTGGCTGGCTAGCTTACTTGCTCGCTCGTTTGCTTGCTCGCTCGTTTACTTGCTTGTTTGCTTGTTCAGCCTTTTACCGATTTCGAGTGACACACGCTTAAAGGGATACGTTAATCATAGGAAAAAAGTGCGATCCAGTAACAAGTGTGGGGAACAGCAGTGGAAGATCTGTTGGATAGGAGGACGATAGAGGAATAAGTCGATGAGGAGGAGGAGGAGGAGGAAAAGAGGAAGTAACGCAATGGAGAATAGCGAGAAAGTGCGTACTGTTGAGAACGCTGATGGCGAAGCACCATCGTCTAGCGATAATTCTGATAGAGAAGAAACTTCTACGAGTTCTGAAAAAGAACAACGCGTTTCACCTTCGGAAGAGGATCCTTCTGTTGAAACTACCACAGATGAAAATCGTGCTTCGACCTCAACAGAAGAGTCGACTGCAACGTCCGAGGATGATTACGGCTGTGAACATTATAAACGGAAATCGAAGTTCGTGGTAATGATCCTTTTTTTCTTACTATTGTAACGTTCTTTTCAAATGTTTCTTTTTGTTCTCTTCGTACACGGTAAATCATATTTTTGGCTTTTAATCGATTCATCCTTGATATATATTTTTTTTATTATATATTTAATAATTCAATAATATTGGCTCTATGTATCTCTATTATATCGAGTAGGCTTAATAGAATTTATTAAGGAATTTATATACGAAGGAGTTTGGAGAGTTCTTGAAATTATATATCTGCTTTTATGATTTTTCTTCTTTTCTTTCTTTACAGACACCTTGCTGTAATAAGGTTTATACATGCCGGTTTTGTCACGACGAACAAGAAACTCATACTGTTAATAGAAAGGAAGTAACGGAGTTAATATGTGTTCTTTGCGATACTCGTCAGCCTGTACAAGCTACATGTCAAAAGTGTCATTGTCATTTCGGAAAGTATACCTGTTTAGAATGCAATTTATTCGACGATGAAGATAAGAATCAATACCATTGCGACGGCTGTGGAATATGCAGAGTTGGTGGGCGAGATAGGTTCTTTCATTGTGCCAAGTGCAACATGTGTCTCCCAATTCAGCTACAAAATGGTCATACAGTACGTATTTCAATATTTATTTTTATGTGTCTGTACTGGTATAACTCGTTTTTGATCATTTTTTTTCGGCATGATAATATAAATTTAATTAATCTTGATTGCAGTGCGTAGAAAACGTGTCGCATGCGAACTGTCCCGTTTGTCTAGAAGATATTCACACGAGTCGTATCCCTTGTCATATCCCAGGTTGCGGACACTTGCTTCATCGGACTTGTTTCGAGGAATTGTTACATTACGGTCATTATGCTTGTCCTACGTGTCAGGTATCTCTTTTAGACATGACAGACTTATGGAGATTTTTGGATATGGAAGTATCTTTAACACCAATGCCAGAAGAATACAGAGATTATAAGGCAGATATTTTATGTAAAGATTGTCATGAGGTGTGTAATAATAATTATCGTATTTCTAATATTTTGTAATATTAAGTGTTTTATTTTATAATATTTAATATCGTATCTTCAAAATTAGAAGCAAATGGAAAACATTCAATATACGTCTGAATTTAAAAGATAAAAATTTGCACATTCGTGGCTCTTGTATAAAAGGGACGATATTTTATAATTGTTACACAAAAATGGTGTTTCAGGAATCTACTGTGAAATATCATGTTGTTGGACTAAAGTGTTTGAATTGCGGCAGTTATAATACCTGTAGAGTCAAGGGATCTCCATCACCAGGTAAAATAAGAAATCTGTTATTATTCTATTTTCTGATATTTGGAGATAATAATGTAATATTTTTTTTTCATTAGATGATAATGCTTTGGACGAGGCAGCTGGTGGTAGTAGTACGGATAACGTCGAGCAGTCTCAGAGATAGAGTTTTAAGTATTAAAAGATAAATTTATTAATTTGCAATAGAATGCAGAACAGGTTTAATGAGGTAACTTTGGAACGCCATTTGGAGCAATGTTTCCTCAAAGCAGCATTCCTTAATATATTCCATTTTCTTGTTGTTTAACGATATTTTGAGATTATTATTTTCAATTTAAAATTTAAAATAGATAATGACCATTAAAAGTCACACGATATGTTCGCTGTTCATTTGAGCATGTGTTAAAATTTAGAACATAATAGGTACACTAATTAGTTCGTTTTAAGATCGTATTCAAATACATCAATATTGCTGAAATAAGCTTTACTGGTCAAGCCTTAATAGAAGCTTATATCAAGGAGCTAAGGAAAAACTAAATGCCGATATTTACTTCTTCCTACTTGCTCTGCAATATTAATAATCTATATTTATATTCATCAAAGAGGCAAGGTACAAATTATGATCATAGTCCGGGTAAAGTCAAAAGAAATATACCGGCATGTGCTCCAGTATTATGTATTTGAAACTGGTACGCATTATTAATCACGATAATTATTTGTGGCTTGTTACTTTTAAATTGCATATATGTTAGACTGGAGGTAATATGACAGATCTTGTTATTTTTAAGTTGGATGTATATTAGACCGAAGGTAATATATAAATTGTTTTTGTAATATTGTTCCTAGGTAGCAGAATTATCAGTAATATAACTCGTAAGCCATTATTGATTCTATAAATTGATGAACTCACGTGACTGGCACTAAGAACAGCTAATATGGATTAAGCTACTACTAAGAAATCTTTCATTACGTGCAAATATTGCAACAATGATTTGACATTTTCTTAAGCGTTCTTTTTAAGATAGAATTTATAATATACTCTTTTGATTTGCAGTAATAAAGAAATTTTTCGAAACGTTCTTCATGGAATGGAATAAAATTAGAAAAATAATAAATTTCTTTCATTAACTTTTTCATCTCAACGTAGAATCTTCTTTTGGATCTTGTATCGTGCATTTACTTATTTGTTATAAAACTCGTTCACAGTGCTCGAGTCACATTTTGTATGCTTGAATATATAAATAAGATTAATAATTGAAGTAATAGAACAATATCGTCTATCGAACGCTCCAAAATTGCGTAATAAGTACTAAGGTAGAGTGGTAGCTGATTATCAGAAACTGATATAGTATTTTATGATTTGATGGAAATCCATTATTTTAATGTGTTTACGTTATGTGTTTTTATGAAAATAACGAATATTTTATTATATATATACATGTGTATATATATATATATATATATATACATATGTATACCGGACGTATTAGTTTCTGTTATCCGCTCGTTGGTACAAACCTGTGCAATTATACCTCTATATCAGAGATGTCAAACTCTGTATCCATATGATAGTACATAACGATTCATTGAAAATTAATTAATTATCTTCATCCAAAAAACTTTCATCTCAATCAAGAACATTTTGTGCTCATACGGACATAGTTTGACATCACTGTCTTATTCGTATCTAGTAAAATTATATATATATATATATATATATATATATATATATATGTGTGTATATTTCAATGTAGCACACCCATAGAATATCCTACGGCATATTTGTAGATCAGGTACACTTTAGTCGTATTATATCAGTCAGCAAAAATTACGTGATGGCTCACGCGTGTCATTCTTCTTCTTTGACGCACTTGTATCAAACACTTCCAGAATACTTGTACTAACAATTAAATATCTTCAAATTATAAGGCATATTAAATATCACGAAATTTCAATTTAACAAGATAGTATACTCGTATTGCCGTTAGTCGAATATATATAGATTGTTCCTCGAGATACCATTTAATTTGAACCTATTAGACACGATACAAAACAAACTTCTTTTGTTTATATCGTTTTTCCATTCCAATTCATTCCGAGGCATGCCGTAAAGAAGATAATATGTGGCACGTTGTTAATTTTTAATTTCGGTGTAGCATGTTTCACATATATTATGGCACCTTCCCACAAAGCTTCTCTTTGTGGTTCTTTTTCAGCCAAAGTAAAACACACAGATTTTGTGTAACTATCGTTATGTTTTTATTATTCAGTTGTAAATTAAATACCAGTTACAAAGGCTCTTTGTACATAACGGCCGCAATATAATGCTTTTGTTTTATATTATATATAATATAGTATTATATCAAATAAAAATCGATTATCATTCGCTTTTACCCCATTCAAGAGAAAGAAAGAGATATCTTTACGCCGTACTTCTTTTCTTTTCTTTTTTCTTTTTTCTTTTTTTTTTTTGCTTTTAAAAAATTAAGATTTCTTCGCCGAGAAAAATGCTGCTCCGTTGATAATTACAGAGAAAAAGAGAGTAAGGGTTTATTTTTGATTGTTGAGTAAACATAACGGCGATAATAATATTTACGTTCATCGGAAAAAAAAAAAGCAAAATAGGAACCGAAAAATTCTTTTGCGCACAATTTTCTCCCTCTTAAAAGTCTCCGTTATATTTAAGAAAAAATAATGACAACCAAAAATAAATCCTACAAAAGTAATTGCATCGTCTTTCGTTTGTTTTCTTGTAATTTTTGTACTTCTTTTTACGTTCGATTATTTGTTTTTTTAATTATTATTATTATTTCTTTTTTAATCAAAACAACATTATCACACTGTAACAACTTTTCTTTTTTCTTTTTGTTCTACGGAAGCAAGGATCATCCTGTTTCATTTTCTCTTTTCGCTCTATCTTACGTATCTTCATTTTCTTAAAATGCAATAAAAAATAAAAGCGTCGGCAAAGCGTGAACCCTTATCTCCTCTTGATTCGACTTTCCCACCTTAATTATTATTTTCCTTCTTTAATCGACATACTCGACAATTATGGCAGAATTCCTTAAACGGAAGTGCCTAATTAGATTAACTCCGACTAGTTTAACGAAATGGATTTTTTTTTCTGTTTGTTCGTTTACTTATTTGTTTATTTGTTTTTTATGTTTTTTGTTTTTTTTTGTGTTTTTTTTTCTTTCTTAATCTTGCTTTTGTACCACAAATTAAAATTAATTTCCCTGTGCTCCTTGTCCTCTCAAATTTCCAATCCTGCAATGGTTCATTATCCCCATGAAGGTGACTCATTGGAAAATTTAAAAATTTAGCGATCGAGGACGTAAAGGTAGGAAGCCGTGATTACTAAGAAATCTACGTGCCGCACGTGTCATTTCTAATTGATCACGCGTACGTCCACAAGCCACCGTGGCCCACTGCGTTTCCAAATGGAGCTGCAAAAATTAATATAATATACTATTAATATAATATTAATATACCATTGATAGTATATACTAATAATTATATACCAATGAATTGGTATATACCAATAATTGATATAACATAACATTAATATACTATTAAAATGTATAATACTTCTTTTTTATTCGGAGTGTATAAGTATTTTTCAATATCAAAAACAGGAAAGGAATAATGAAAAAATGAAAAAATACAAACACATCCATAGTATTCAGTTGCACAGCGATATCAGAACATCGTCATATCCAATAAGATTATATTTGTTTTAATGTACTTTCACTTGGATCGAAAAATATGAATGTAAAAAATAAATAAAGAAAAGAACATTTCTTATCGTTATTTATATGTTTTCGTTTGATTACCCAATCAAAATTTTATCTAAGATATGAAAGTTTCAAGATGGCTGAATATTGTTGATGGTATATATATAAATAATGGAGATGATGATGACGATGATGATGATAATGATGAAGACGTTGATGATGATGACGAAGATGAAGATGAAGATGATGGTGAAGCAAATTGAAGAGGAATCAAAGAAGGATAAGAACAGTATGATGGAAAACTCACCTTGGCACGTTTAACCGGCCTCAGAGGTAGAGGGCTGAGGATACAACAGGGGCTGTCGAGCGCATCGAATGTGATTGCCCTCTTGGCATTGGGCTTCCGTTGAACGGACAACAAGTCGTGGGAAGTCTGGAAAGGATAGACACACTAGCTACAGCCGGCGATCGAGAAATGAAATTAGAAAATGCACCTACGTAGAGATACTGTATTACAAGAAAAAAAAAAAAAAAAAGAAAAAAAAAGTAAATAAATAAAAGAAAAGAAAAACAAAGAATAAAAAAAAAAAGAAACTTCTTTTTTATCAGTAACGAATAAAAGTTTATAAATAAACGAAACTAAAATAGGCAGACAGATTTTCGAAGTCAGTCTAGGTGTCTGGCTCGTTTAAAAAATCGTACCCCTGATTTGTTCAACATTATTGTTTTAACAATTTTCAAATTTCTATATTTTCCTCACATTCGCATGCTTGTTTTACTCGCTTTGATAAATATTATTATATCGCGGATTGGTACGATGATGACTAGGCCTTTTTTTTTTTTTTTGAATATTTTTTCGTTCTTTCTTTCTTTCTTTCTTTCTTTCTTTTTTTTTTGTTTTTAATTAAATCGTTTATAATTCGTGTCGTCGTGCGTAATTTTTGTATTATATTACGACATAGCCGCATACAAAAATATCTTTGGATTGTTTGTTGCTTTTGTTTTGGGTCATTAAGGACAGGACTGGGGTACTTTAGTACGCTAGGCCAGGCCTGTATATAATAATAATATAAAAGGATGTCCCTTTAAAAGTTAGTACAAACATGCGGCAAATCAACATGTTGTTAATAATAATAATAATAATAATAATAATAATAATAATAATAATAATAATATATATACATTTATATATATTATATTAATATATACATTATATATACATATGCATGTGCATATATATATATTATATATATCATATTAATATATATATACATATATACATATATATATATATTTTTTTTTAATAAAGAAAAAAGTCCCGAATATATTAATATGTATTAAATAAATATGGGAATACTATCATACAGAGAACTTTGGATGTCGCTGTTTAAAAATGAAAAAGTCGCTGATCTGATTTTCGCAACGATTTTAATATTCTCCAAGTATTCTTGAGAATAACTATTTCTTTTTCTTTCTATTTTTTTTTTTTTTTCAAATAAGAAATTTACCAAAGGTAACATATAATTTATTAAAACTTCATTTATACAACTACGAATCTGTCACTCCCTTTCTTTTCTTTCGAATGCAAATAATGAACATGATAAAAAAGAAAAACAGAGAAACGAGCGAAACAAACAAAAACGAAACAAGGTTGACAATGATCAGCTTTGAAAAATAACGACATTGTTTAATTATCTTGATAAAAAAAAAAAAAAAAAAAAAATCTATATCATAGTTAAGGCTTAAGTACTTTTCTTAGGTCGGTTCTTTTTTGCTTATTGTTTTTTATTTTATTTTTTTTGTTTTGTTTTATTTTATTCAATCCTTTTTTTTCTTTTTTTTTTTTTCTTTTCTTTTTTTAGCAAGACCATCGTATCCCGACAGCCGATGCAGTCAAACAACTTAAGTTTTATTTTTCTTTCTTCCCTCAGTGTTACAACTACAAGAATTAATTAATAATAACTTTATAAATATTATTAGTTTATAAATATTTAACAGGGACAAAAGCGATCGCGTTATTAGAAATAAGTTAATATAAATATAACGTATGACTTGGACGTTATGCTCGTTAGTCGTTGTTATTTTTATAAAAGATAAAACTAACAAGAAACTAATAATCTTTGGATTGGACGATGTTAAGCGGCGCAAGGAAAAAAAAAAGAAAATAAAAAAAAAAAAAACAAAAAGAAATATATTAAAAACAAGTTAAATAAAACGCGCACGAAGAAGCACGAGAAGGACTACGATTTTTTTCATTGGTTTTCTCGATTAAATAATAACGTAACAACAAACGAGAAAGAACAATTGGTATTAAATATATAAGAAGAGAGAAAGAGACAGAGAGAGAGAGAGAGAAAAAGAAATAGAGAGATATAAAAAAGATGATAAATAATAGAAAGACAAGTAAATAAACATAAAAAAAAAGAAGAAAACAAAAGAAAACGAAAGAGAGACAGGCGAAGTGTTAAAAAATGAAAAAATTAAGAAGGCCGGCTAGCGTGTCTAAAGGCGATTGGTGCGGGAATAATACCAGGAAAGTGCTGGTTGGGTTTGAACTTGACTTTGATTTTGGATTCGTTGCTCTACCTTCACGGGACTTGGACCTGCTGTTAAAAAACTATCTTCTAAAGCCATGGACGCTGGTGAGAACAGTACTGAAGTGTCCAAACTTTTGCTCTACAAAATAAAAAGAAAGGTAAATAAAAAAGAAAAAGAAAAAAAAACAAACAAAATCATGAAGAAAGGTATGATCTCATAAAAGATGTTATAGCTAAAGTCGTTAAACATAAATATATATACTTTTGTCAAAGAGATCTTACCGGCGTTTCAACGACAAAACTCATGTCAGTATTGTCATGGGGAACATTCGCCCAAGCTTGACAGAGAGCTTTGCGTGCCCTTTTTCCACCAGGAGCACTATTCTCTTTACCCCGCCGCCTCGTAGTACAATATCCAGAATCTTGAAGGATGTTGCTCGTACTCGCAAGACTCTCTCGATCAGTTTCTTGTTTAATTATCTCAGTTAAGGCATCTAAGTGGCTAGGTGTAGCAGGTAACTGAGTAGTCACGCCACTTCGTCGTTCCAGCTCAGCCAGAGCATTTTTAAACGGCGTTGGCGTTCTTGGAGTATTACCATCTAAATGTATATCAACGAGAAGATTATATTTTATAAGAATAATCGACGACGAATTTTATTATTCTTTTTTTTTTATTTTCGATATTTTATTAAATAACTTACCATTTTGACTTCGTCGCAAACCCGTTGGCTGTGGTGTCGTGAGTGGTCCAGGACTACCAGTTTTTGGAGTACTTGCTCGAGGCCAAGTGGATGTTTCAGGACTTAGACTATTTAAGAATTGAGAGGGACTGAATGGAAGTTGCTTTATGGGAGTAGATGGCGTAGTATTGCCATTATGCGTCTGTTGACCGGTTATTATCAAATAATCCGATTGATTCCCGCTATCGGGTGTTTCCGTTCTCTGTGGTATCGATTGAATATTTCGTCGTCTACGCAGTATCGGTGGAGGACTACTTTTTTCTCTTTCGGTGAGATGAGTCGAGGTCTCTTCCAAGTCGGGCATTGGAAGTAATCTTATCTCGGCGTTCCTTGAATCCACAGTATCGTTTTGTAGCTCCATACTGAAATACCTAACGAGAGAAAGAATGTTATACGTAACTTTGGAAATAATAAATCACGAAGGAGAGATTAAAAAAAAAAAAAAATATATATATATATATACAATCACGATCATCTAAGAAACTATTTATTTACTTGGTGAACGGCGAAATATCTTCCGTTTTCACTCTCGAAGAAGGATCCGTTCGTCTAGTCGAAGAAGAAGAAGAAGAGGACTCGATCTCTCTTTCCTTCGTATTACTCCGTTCACGTTCTGGCACAGAATGAATATACGAATGTCCATTGTTCTGTTGCTCCCACGCACCAACCCAATCTAAAGATTCCATCTTAATCGATTGGGTCGCGTTAGTATTCGACGATAAAATTAAACCATTGTCGTTACTGCTAGACGCAGTCTTCGTTCTTCCATTTCCAAGGCACATTTCTTCATCCATTGAAATAAGATCCTTTCGCATCGTTATAGTTTCCGATGCTTTCCTTCTACCTCTTCCTAAAAATGTTTGTACGATCGAGATTCACTTTCAGTACATTCTTTATATCTCAATTTTTTAAAGAAACGGAAAAACAAAATTAAATAACATCAATGTTATGGTATTATATCATAACAATTTGTTTACCTCGCGTGCCAACTGTGCACCTTCCTTCCTCAGCTTCGTACTTCCGTCTCATTGTACTATTCCAATGATTCTTAATCGCATTATCAGTTCTCCCAGGCAAAAGTTTAGCGATTTTTGCCCATTGATTACCGACTCTGCGATGAGCCTCCACTATGATCTTATCTTCCGCCTCGGTCCACGCAGTTTTCTTAATTCCTGGATTCAAATGATTATGCCATCTTTCACGACACTGTTTACCGATACGGCCTTTCAGATGTCGCGCGATAAGGGTCCACTTTTTAGGGCCGTATCTTTCAACTAGTTCGACAACTTTTTCGTCCTCCTGGAGGAAAAAAAAATAAAAAATCGAGATGAGAAATTTTTAAAAAAAGAAACAGAGGAGGAGAGAGAGAGAGAGAGAGAGAGAGACAGAGAGAAGGGAAAGAAAAGAGAAGGAGAAATCTTCGTGGAAAGGAAAATCGACGGTGGACGTCGTAATCGCGACCGGTCTCCAACCGAGTCTGAGAAGAATTCAAAGGAATTCTCTTCTGTTAGAAGGGATAAGGCAAAAAGAAAAAAAAAAAGAAAAAGAGAGAGAGAGAGAGAGGAAAATTGTGACCAGGGATAAACGATTCTATGAAGGAAGAAACAAAAGAATATAATATAAGAGAAAATTCGAAGTTAGACAAAGTTTATAATTTAAAATGAAAATTGAAAACAACAATGTCTACTTTGTTATGCATTATATGACAAATTTAGACGAAGCAAAGTTTTCAAACGTTGTTGATTTTTCTGAAATTTTTACAGACGCACGGATCGTTTCTTTTGAAAGCGACGCTCAAGTTCATTTTTTATTGTTTCGAGAAAATTAAAAATCAGCATGTTATATTGCTACGCGATTTTTTTTAATTGGCCAATTTTAATCCGAACGAAGCATTGGCATTTTTGAAGATATTAAATATTAACTAAGTTATAAATAAAAAGTTTACATTAAATTAATTACAAGTGATATTTCAGTTCTTAAAAAAATTGACTGAAAATAAATGGTCCATATATATATAGACATATATCCACACACACATACATATGTATAGAAAGAGAAAAAGAAAAGAGAGAAAGAGAGCAAGAGAGAGAGAAACAAAAAAAAGAAAAGAAAAAAGAACATAAGAAAATTAGGTAAAGTCTAAGAAAGAGAGAGCCAATACGAGGTCGAGGAATCTTGGGGGAAAGAAAAGGAGCTTTGTAAGTGACCGCGAAGAAGGAAAGATGGATGAAGAGAATTAAAGAAAAGAAGCAAGGGCACGTATTCACAGACACTTGGGAATCGTTCATAAATCTAGGCAATGTTTTATCCGACATAACATTATTATATATTCCCATAATATGACATATATATATATTAATGAGATTAAACGTTCCTAATTATTCCTCTTTTTCTTTCTTTTTTTTTTTTCTATAGACCAACAACAGACGCACGATAATGTTATTTAAACAATAAGATTATTTGAAATATTTTTGCAATGTTATTTAAAATGAGAAACTGCATTATCGACGGAGTCCTTTCGAAGTCACTCGTTCGAATTGCCCTTGGCTGTTGCCAAGTGCATTGGCACGGGACCTGACGACGACGCAGCATCTCCGTGACCGCAGATCTTTTTTTCTTCTTGCATACCCCCCACCGAGTCTACTGGCAAAGTTCTCGCGTAGGCGGTTGGTAACTATGTTTGTTACGTTCCTATACGTTCTGTTACCCGGTAACGAAACTAAAGATTCTTTTCTGTTCCATGGGAAAATCAATTCCCAAGAGTTTTCCACTTGTCCTTGGAATATCTGGTTGAGAGATTACACCATGAACGACGGACTACCTTCGACAGACGGTCACTTTTACTTCTACTTTTACTTTTACTTCTACTTTTCTTTTCTTTTCTTTTCTTCTTAAAATTCTTTTTTTCCTATTTGTAATAGAAAAAAAAAAAAGAAAAAAGAAAAAAAAAGAGAAGAAAAATGTTTTGCCAGGCAAAAATTTCTATGGGAATATAACATAGCGAAGCATTAAACACTTACTGGACCACCTGATTTTTCTTTGAAAAGAGTTGTTAAATAAAAGGACCACGTTTTCCCCAGCGAGAAACGTTGAAAGAGCATTGAGATAAGAACGTCAGGTACAGAGAGAGAGAGAGAGAGAGACAGGGAGGAAGGGAAGAAAGGGAGAGGGGAAAAAAGAGAGAGAGAGAGAGACAGAGAAAAAGAGAGAGGAGGGAGAGAAAAAAGAAAACTGGAGGATGTTAAAGGGAACGGTCAAATATTTTACATTAAGAAACTACAGACTGTGACAGATGAATTCTTTTCCCACGTGCGGTTCCATCCTTACCTCCTTGGTCCAAGGGCCTTTGATTAATTCCGGATTTACGACTTTTGCCCATCTTTGTTGACATTGAACGTCGCTCCGTTCGGGAAAATGAGCAGCTATACTGTCCCATCGTAATCCGTTACCAAGTTGTTCGGCGTTACTGACCAGCTGCTTCAATAAAGCATCCTGCAACGAAACAGATGAGTTAATAGAGATTCGTATTGACTGATTGTTTAATTACAAATTCAAATGAGATATAAAAAAGAGGAAAAGAAAAAAAGGAAGAAAGAAAGGAAAGGAAAAGAAAAGCATTTATAATCTTCGTGACAATTATTATCTGCATAGATTTCGAAAAAAAAGAGAAAAAAAAAGATAAAAAAAAAAAAAAGAAAACTCGAGAGTCCCTAAATCGATGACGATGATGATTGTGTCCCCCCTCCCCCTCCCCCTCGTCGCCCATCTCTTCCCTTTACCACTCATGGTTATAATTCTCTTATAAAAGGTGAATGTGTACACGGGCACGGTTCACGAAAGCGCGATCGATTCTCGCGTGTGCTTTCCCACGGGAAACCATATGTCGGTCGTGAGCACCGTTCTGCGAATCTTCGCACATGTACACGTATGTATATATACATACATACTTACATACATACATATATATATATACCTACATGCACATAAATATATAACACGTATAACACGACGGACGGCCGTGAGAGGCGTCGAAGAACAACACGAGGGCATCTGCCCCGAGGCACGACGCAACTCGTTCAAAAACTTATGAAGGGTGGCACTCTCCTGGGCTGGTCCTTTTTGAGGGCACGTTCCATTGTTCCGACCCCTGCCGTCCTCTTTTTAACTCGCATGAGAGTTAGCGCCGTAATGATACGGCCGAAGGATCCAGAATTCGGAATTGCCAGACGGATGAGAGAATGAAAAAGAGAGAGAAAGAGATGTCCCTTTTCTTACCTCTTCCTTCGTCCAGCGACCCTTATTGATATGTTTCCCTTGGCCCTGAGAGTTGACGTTCGAGTTGCCAGGATTATTCTGTGACTGACTGTTACTCGCTCGAACGATACCAGTACCATACTCGTTCTCAGAATCTTCACCACTGCTGGAGTCGTAGCCGGATCGCGATCTAAAAATTCAAGATGCGTGATCAGTTATCTCGAAATCTAGTTATCTGGATTTGGATAAATTCTAAAGATGAGAAAGAAAAATAAAAGAGGAGAAGCGCGTGGGAGAAGAGAGGAAAGGATTAGTTATAAATAACCATCTTCGAGCGGATGGAATTGATTCTTTTTTTCTTCTTCTTTTTTTTTTCTGAATTAACGATCTTTGCTTTAGGAGGACATTTTATTCTATGTAATAGTCTTAAGAAAAAAAAAAAAAAAAAGAAGAAGAAGAAATCGAGTTGGTCGAATCAGAAGCGTGAGAAGGATCAAAGTTCGTTGACCTTTTTTACTTTTTTAGAATAATGCTAAATAAATTGACCGAAAATTGTTCTCCGTAAGGAAATCTCAGAAAGATGGGTGGATAGACCCATTCTTTGTCGTGAGACCATTGTCGTTATCCCTTTCCTCCTACTCTTTGGTTCCTTAACGAAAAAAGAAAAAAGAAAGAAAAAAAAAAAAATACAGAGAAAACAGGAGAAAAAAAAGAGTAGCTTCCAGACACCACCCCTAACCACATCCTGTCCGGTGTCAGCTTGTGCGGTCGTGTATTCTTTCTCTCATTGTCTTTTCCCCCTTTTTGCACGTTCTAATGGATGCACAGGATACGTCTTGTCAACGGCCCTGATGCAATTTCTTAGCCCTGATTTTTTTGTTGTCTCTTACTGTTCCTCTTAATTTTCTTTCAATTTTTCAAAATCGAATCATTCCGAAGACGAGAATAAAAAAATAGCAATAGCATGGAACGAGGAGATATTATCATCATCATCATCTCATCATCATCATTATCATCATCGTTGTTGTCGTCGTCGTCGTCGTCGTATGGGGGATGGCGACTACCAAAATGGATAATCGTGATAAACAGGAAGAGAAAATAAAGAAAAGGACGGCCGATAAGAGTCCAGTGGACCATCTGCGTGGCGTCGCATATGTTTATGTCACGTGCGCTCACAGTTACGTCCCGTAAATGCTATCATTGCATAACTTCCCCTTTTTAATTCCTCGTTCGAGGAGCATACACAAAGTTGGGAACGATCTTTGAATTTAGCAGCTGTTGAAAAGGAAAAAAGAATAATCGAATAATCGGCAAGGATGATCGAGCTTTATCAATGACATTGATGTAAATAATAATAATAATAATAATAATAATGATGATGATGATGATGATGATGATGATGATGATGATATTAATAATAATGAGGATGATGATGATGATGCAAAAAAAAAAAATTGATAAAAAATATTCGTTCGAATAGCAAAGCAATGGGCAGGTTCACTAATAGCACGACTGGTTCTATTAGCTTTTACCAAATGATTAAGTGAAACTTCTTTAAACCCGTAAGGAATTCTTTCGAAATTCTAGCAAGTTATTAGATATTCGCGATGAGGTTGGTCGTTGGTCGTCGAACGACAAGGAAGTAAAATGTTTAGAGAAAAAGAGAGGGAGGTTAAGGTATCGTGAATGAATCGTAAATGTATTCGAAGGCAGTAAAGGCGTGCCCCGTGTCGCGCCTTTCTGCGTTATGTAAGTAAAGAAGAATCTTTCACCTTCGTGAAACTTCAAACGGTCACTGACTATTATCCTTGAGCTTTATTGCTGAAGCGCGTGGCAATATCGTACAATTTATTTGATATTTTTGTTACAAATTTCACGTAATTGATATAACATTATTTGTTATTCTTATTATCGAATTAAAATATAAGTATGTATATATATATTATATATATAATATAAACTGAATTTCTATTTGTCGATCATGTTTCGTCAAGTTTTAAGGCTTATGAAAGTTATTCATACACGCGTATGAATAATTCAAAACGTATAAACGGAATCGGATTACGATATTCGTAGGAGTACGGATATTACCGAATAACCTGTTTAGAATTTATTTACAAAGAGAATTATAAATCTCTAATGCAAATGGATAAAAGGATCACGTGTTTAAATTAAAGGAGATGATAGGAAATTCCATTTTTAATAATCTCTATTAATCCTTAGATAAATCTTTGTTAAATTAATGTTCGAATTTTTATTTCAGTACCGAGTACAAGTTTTTGAAAATTAAAAAAAAACATATATATATAAAAAAAGAAAAAAAAGGTGAAAAAAAAAAGTTTTTTCAAACCAAACAAGCGTTATATGTATATATGTATATTATGTTATATATTATATATTCCTTCGTTTGAAGAAATATAACTTATCAACCTTGCACCACGCTTAATACGAACAGGAAGAGAAATGAACATTGTTCTCCCTATTTGTCGCGCATATTCACGGATGAAAGCTGTTAAATGTCGTTTATTTCTTCCTGTGTCTCATATATCTTTCTCCATCTTTTCTTCCTAACTTCCTTGCACGTGGGTTAACAAGGGGACAGATACATATTAATGATACATCAGCGATGGTATCGTTTGAGTGCACGTGTAGATACGAAAAAATACATGTTTATATATATATATATATAATACAGTCCTTTCATCTTTTCTAGTTGAATGAATTTCTAACGATTGAATTTCGTATTAATTAATTTCCTCGGTAATATCATTTAATTCAAACTCAAAGCTCTCTGATGCTTTCGTTTAAGCCAATCTTATATTAAAAAATAAATAAAGAGAAAAAAATCTTAATCTTCTTAATGATAAGATAAGATCCAAGAGAAACTACACGAGGAAATTAGAAATCGGCTAATCCGTAGATCCGTTTGCCTTTCATAATTAAAAAAACATTCGTATATCTTGGTTAACTAAGGAGCTAAAATCATAATTAGCTTTTCTTCAAGAGATTTAATAGTCGACAGCAGGTGTCTGGTAAAGGAGGAAACAGCTGCCACTTCTCTCTTTTTCACTCTTTTTCTCTCTCTCTTTCGAGTCACAATTTATATGATCTTCATAGTACTCTGTTAGAATTGTCCTTTTTGTACCTCTCGAAAGGGACGAGAATTTCTAAAGAGTTATATAAATTACAAATAGAAATGGGATTAACTTCGATTTATACGAGTAATTTTTGTATCATTCAAATTTCGTTTCAAGAATTTTACTTTAGTTTTTGATGAAATATATTCAACCTATATCAACAAACTTTCATTTCGAAAATCCTAATAACGAGTATCTGTTAGCTGGCAGATTTAAAAAAAAAAATCTTGAAAATCAAAATATAGCAACAGTTTTTATAAATAATCCATAAATATTCCGAATGTGAAATTAAAAAATAAAAAAAAAAGTACAATAAAAATTTGCGACTAATTCATCGTGTATCCGAATTAAATCCTATCAAAAAAACCTGCAATCTCTTCGAGGAAACGATTTAATAATATTTTACAAAAAATATATTCGTATGATAGTCCTGTATATTATTACAATATCAATTATTGTTTTATAATTGTAAATCTAATGCAAAAACTAATAATTTCAAATAGAATATAATTTCTGATCAGATAGTTACTTACAAAAAAAGTTTCGAATCTATTATTAGATTCTTAATATATTATATAATTCGAGTCTACTTGAAAATATTACTTTAATTTTTCGAAACGTACTCGTAAAAGATCCAAATCGACTCTTATTTAAATACCAAGTATACACAGATCTATCGTTTTTTATTTTCCGAACAAATTATATAGAAGTTTTCGAATCCAAACTTCGAAGTCAAAGTACAAAGTATCTATTTGCGAGACACTTCACATCCGATCACAAATTACAAGTGTTACATTTCTTTATTTGAAAAGTTACACGAAAAAAAAAAAGAGAGAGAGAGAAAGAGAGAGAAAGAGAAGAAAAAAAAAATAACAACAACAACAACAACAACAATAACGTAGATATTTGTCATCGATAGATCGTATCCCTAAAAAAAAAAACTTCCGAAAAATAATTATGACGATTTTTTTATTTTGAGTGGATAAGTTCATTGTCCCTTGTTACCCGATTGCGAATTTCACCATTCATGACGAATGACCACGAGCCAAATGGTATAGAAAAGGAAAAAATAAAAAGGACTACAAGGACTACTTACATGGCCATCTTCTATATATATGTACGAAGTATGTGATACGTACATATACATACATACATACGTACATATATGTACAAAGTCTGTATATATGTATACATACATACATACATACGTACGTACATACATACATACATACAGTGCATCTTTGGCTATATATATATATATATATATAGACTCGTGGCTTGGCAAGCCACGAGACATCTGCCGAATTATCAAAAGTTTCCCCCCTTTTTTCAAACACGCTTCCTCCATTCTCCTGTCCCAGGGCACAGTAAGAAGGTTTCCCCTCTTTCTTACGACTTCGGGGGCGCCCTTCGGCGTTCAACGCGTCGTCTTCTTTTCTCCCTATCCAGCACCTTCCTTCTCCTTTCCTTCCTTCCGTCCGGCTGTCGTTCGTCACGCAACAATAAGGTCATCGTGCGAGCTACTCACACATCATCAAGAATCCTTTTTCTTTCCCTTATCCCGCAAACTCGTATATATATATGTATGTGTGTGTGCATATATGTAAGAATGAAAGATAGACCAACTAGTAGTCTTGGGTCTCTTAAGAATTGAGAATCATATTGCCAATCATGAAGATGATTTAAATCGTTGAACTACTTTTAACGAATTGGTACACGAGTGTTATTTTTTATATTTTTTTTTGCAAAGTTTTGTCGATAAAGAAAAATAGAGAGAGAGAGACAGATAGAGAGAGACACAGAGAGAGAGAGAGAGAAGGAGAAAATATTAATTTCCGATCTTGATTTTTCATAGTTACCAAAGAGACCAGGTGTATAAATCCAAATAGCATTCGTTCCTATTCGTGTCAGCTGCTTCCCTTACGTTCCACCCTCTTCGTTTTTCCACCCTTCGCGTTTCTTTGAGCTACGAGAGAAATGACGGTGGTATCCATACTCTTTTCAATCGTCATTTTCAAAGTTAATGTCTCGTACACAAAGATGTTCAATAAATCTAATTAAGAAGGACCATGATTGATCAATTGTCTATGACATCTTATTGTTAATCGAAACGAATGATCTTTCAACGAATTTTCAATCCAAGAGGATTATCGAACGTCATAGTATTCAATCGGATCTCAATTCGATCTCATTTTATAGTCCCAACTTTTTTTTTTCTTCGTGAATCATAGGAATGGAATTATAAAGATTAGTCTTCTTTTAAACGACACACGAACTCGAGAACGAGATTCTTAAATGGTTGCTCTTACGTTCGTTATAAACGTCTCGACATAAAAAAGAAAAAAAAAGAAGAAATAATAATAAAAAAAAAATTCTATAAAGCTCCTCTTGGCGCCAACTACTAGTAAGAGCTGGCGACAGTGACGTAAGTGAACGTAACAATGACATTTAATTTGTTCAGATCAAATATGCAAAACGTGGATCATTTTCTTTAGGAATAAGTCTTCGTTGACCTCGAAGATCATGTTTTGTTTTACTCGATAAAATTGCAGATAGACTGACGCAAACGTTTGTTTGACGAGAGCAACGAAAACGATTTTATTTCTATACGGAGATATTCGAAAAAATGTACGACCGGTGCTTATGTCTGTCCTGATCGATGTTTGAAATTAGAAAGCGAAGAGAAAGAAGTTAGTTTTCTAGTTAGAAGAGAAAGAACACGGTCGTTTTCGAATTATTCATACGAAGTAGATCGTACAGGTATATTTTTTTTCTTCTTCTTCTTTCTTTCATGACTCAACGCTTCTATTGATTTTGATTAAATCGTTCGAAGAAGAGAAAAAAGAGACTAATATTTTTAAAATGTTTAAGGACACTTCTGTCGATTATTATTTATGCAAATTATTATTTCCTTTGTGCTCTAGAAATCTCTTGATCTGATAAGAACGATCGAATAAGACGGATCACATTTTCCAATTTTCATTTCGAAAATGTATCGGTGAAAGTGTTGTTGGTCTCTCTGCGAACGATCATTGCAAGCCGTATCTATTAATAGATCCTTCACGCAGCGTGGTACCTCGACGACTACGAACACACGCGTCTGTACACCGACTGTTTATAGAAAGTAACTTCTATCAGCCCCCATGTGGAGATCACCCTTCGATCGATCGACTTTATTTGAAAACGATGAGAACTTTTATAACTTATTCATGTGATGTATTAAAAAGTGATCAGAAGTATTCGGATTTGTATTTATAATTAAAAGAAAAAATAAAAATAAAAAAGGATGTTGAAAATCTCTATGAAACTTTATCAATTATTTCTAATCAATAATTTGAATTGATCGATGAATGAAATTTTTTTTTTTTTTTGTAAACGGTACGATCATGTAAATGATTAAATAAAAAGAGAAAAATTCAAAAAAAAAAAAAAAAAAAAGAGAGAGAGAATCCAGACAGAATATAATCCAATTACGATAAAAAATAAGAACGTGATCCTATGTTCATACTTTTTTCTCTTATCTTGTTTCATATTCTCCAAGCGACTGTTTTCAATAGATCGACCGAAGTATGACTCATCGAGAACGCCAAAGGGTAGAACGGTCAATTTGCTACGAGTTTATACACGATTTTGAATAAAACAAAATTATTTTTCTGAACTGTCTCTCTCTCTCTCTTTCTCTCTGTCGACAAAAAAAAAACAGGATAATTAACTAAAAAAAAAAAAAAAAAAGGATCGTTCGATTGTTACGTCCGTACGAACGTAACCAGCGTAGTCCGACGCGAACAAGGATCGAGGAAAACGACAACACCAGGGTGGAAGCCCTTACGAGAGACATCTGGCTACCACCTGCCCCGATGCACTCGCACCGACGTCGTATTTCCCCACGTAGAAATACGAAGAGGAGAAAACGCTTGCACCCGCCATTACTATGACGCACGCGTGTGTCTCTAAATATCGAGGCTAGTAGTAGTAGTAGTAGTAGTAGTAGTAGTAGTAGTAGTAGTAGTAGTAAGTAGTAGTAGTAAGTAGTAGTAGTAGTAGTAGTAGTAGTAGTAGTAGTAGTAGTAGTAGTAATAGTAGTAGTAGTAGTAGTAGTAGTAGTAGTAGAATAGTAATAGTAGTAGTAATAGTAGTAGTAGAATAGTAGTAGTAGTAGTAATAGTAGTAGTATCGGTGATAATGATGATGATGACGGTATGTTGGTGATAGTAGTGTTGTTGCTGCTGCTGCTGCTTTTGATGATGATTATGATGGTAGTAGTGATGGTAGAAACCACGCTGAGTATCGTCAAGGGGAGAAACATATATGTATATGTATACCTATACATGTCTATTACCTATACAAATGCACCTATATATATATATATATATCTTCGACCCTTCACGAATCCTAAAAAACGCGGGAAGTCTTGGGGTCTTGCTCGTTTTCATCCCCCCTACCCCTTCTTAGCATATATACCATCCCCATCCCCATCTCTCTTTTTCTTCGTCAAGGTATCCTTCCTTACCAATTGTGCATATATATATATATATATATATATATATATATATGTATGTATATATGTATGTATTGCATAAAAGAGAGTTCCACCCGGTGCTCATTCCCATGACAAGTGCGATGGGTAGTTTCGTCCGTGAATCTTTAATTCCAGCGTGGGAATATAAGGGGTGAATTCGAGTCTTGTGCGATTCGGATGAGAGGACGATCCGATGCGATCCGATCCGATTCTATCCTATCCTATCCGATCCAATCCAATGCGAAAAAAGTTTTTCTTGGTTGAGTGCACACAGAATAAGTAAGTACGTACCTAATGCGAATGTATAACGCTAAGGGGTGAGAAGAGAGTAACCCTAATATCTTTACTTTTTTTTTTTCTTTTACCTTTCTTTTCACGAACATTATAGACAAATAAAAGTATGCCACGGGAAACTTTATCAAAGTTCATTCTCGCGAGCCTGATCAAACCTTTTCTTTTTTTTTTCCCCTTGTTATTTTGGTGTACGTAAATATAGAGGGTGAAACGTTTAAATACGTTGTTTCTATTGGTCGCTTCTAAAGTGAAACTGAGAAACTTTTGTTTTTATATTTCGAATAATTTTTATATAACGATTGAGTAATTTTTGCAAAATCAATTTCGTTAAATTTCAGAATAAATTTCAATACCTCCCCGACTACAAAACATTTCGCTCTCTCTACTTTAAAGGGACCTCGATTAATATGGAAAAGTAGGTTAACAACTTCGTTCAATAAAATCGATATTCTTTTAGCTGTTCGGAATAAAATCTTCGAGCGAAATTTTTATATTCGATATGATATACTTATTCAAAATTTTATATTCAGGAATATATATACAAAAAAAAAAAAATCTTGATGCACAAAGTATTTTTTTTATTTCGTTCAATCATCGCTATATCAATCATCGGATTCAATATAAATACTCCAGTTTCTTCCCTCGTTATATTATCGAATAAAATTATTAATTCGAGGAAAAAAAATTCCACAATAATTTTAAGAATCTAATAATGCGAATATGTCATAGAACAATTATTATTTTATCATCACGTAAAACGAGACTAGACCGGAAATAGGTACAGATGCGAAACGTCTCTTGGTCTGACACCTTGCCCGCTTTTTTTTTTTTTGATTCCTCTTTCATACTTGCGGATATATGTAATTTATAAAAATTTGAAAGGGGAGGGGGCGTTCTAGAGGGGGTCTGGAAGGTAGTCTGAAAAAGGGAGGAGAGTGGGGGTTGCCTCAAAAGGGAATAATGCCACGTAAAAACAAATTTCTTGTTCTTGGTCTCGGTTTTAATCTTGGTCTTGGTCATTGAACGATGTAAATAACCAGACTTTGGAGTCTTTCTTGACTCGAGCAGATGCCAAGGTACTCGAAAAGAGTAAAGAGAGAGAGAGAGAGAGAGAGAGAGAGAGAGAGAGAGAGAGAGAGAAAGATTGCGTGTGTGCGTGCTTACACGGGACCCTCTCGTCGATGTCGTTCAACGTCGTCGAGCATAAAAAGAGCGCCGAGACATCGTACGAAAATAATGCTAAATGAAAGAATGAAGGAACGAGACCACGAGGAACACGATAGAAAAGCCGTCGACGTCTTTCTCTCCCTTTACAAAATGTTCAGGGCCATCTTGGCGAAACGTCCTTCGTTTCCAAAGAACTCCGAACCCCTTTGCGAAATTTGTAACTCGATTCATTTTAAAAAACCAACCCCTATGAGAGAGAGAAGAGGGAAAGAAAGAAAGAAAGAGAGAGAGAGAGAGAGAGAGAGAGAGAGAGAGAGAGAGAGAGAGAGAGAGAGAGATGCTACTCACTTTTCTTCTACGTCGGATATGTATATAGAAAAAAAAAAGAAAGAAAGAAAAAAAATAGAAAGAAAAGAAAAGAAAAGAAAAAAATAAGATAATAGAATCCGTCTGGAAGGGTACGTAAGTTGATGTACTTACTTAGATATTTTTTAATCTATAGGTACCTACCACAAAACAGATTTTATCGTACGAATTTCGTTTCATTATTGTCGAGCTTATTGAAAGGGTTAAATCTCGTTATGGGGAGAAAATAGGGGGAAAGAAATTCATGGGATCGTATGTAAGAATACATACCGTGCGAGCCGCGGTGTAACTTGTTACAAGTTATCCCGGTATATATTACAAAAAAAAAGGAAAAGAAAGAAAAAGAAGAAAAAACTTTTAACGGTGCTTTGGCGAGGTATTATAGTTCGCATGATCTTCGCTTTGAATGATCGTTCAGATAAATAAAATAATGATAGAGTACTTAAACGTATTGCTGTTCGTGAAAACGAGTTTAAAACGTGTTTCGTTCGTTCGTTCGTTCGTTTAAGAGAGAGAGAGAGAGAGAGAAAGAGAAAGAGAGAGAGAGAGAGAAAACTTTTCCGTATTATAGATGTAAAAAATAATTATGTATATGATTCCTCGAATATTAAAAATATACAAGATTATTTTTTTCTATCTTATTAAAACGAATTATGCAATCGATATCAATTAAATAAATTCCTTTCTTTTCTGTTTAGATTCCTCATTACGTTCGATGAAAAAAATTATATAAATGGAGTTGGCCAATGGATACGAAAAATAATATTTAAGATAAAAGACAGCATATTATGTTAGAAAAATATTTATATCATATACACATATTTGCAATTTGTTTTAACGCGTAATATCGTTGTATTTAAAACGTCAATTCTTTTCTTTCAAATAAATAAATAAAAAAAAAAAAGAAAAAAAAACGCGAGAAAGGATATTCATTTCTTAGAAATAAATAATTTCTTCGCGTTGAACGTATATTTCAGATCAAATATCAAGAAAAAAAAAAAAAAAAGAAAAGAAAAGAAAAAGAAACAATCAACAAACAAAGTCATCAGATATATCACATAATCATTATCTAATTTCTAAAAATTTCTATTCCACTTAATTAACATTTTTATTTAATCTATTAATATGGAATACCAGTCACGAGATTCATTAGTTTAATCTTGCAGAGTATACATCGATATTTGTTTCTTCGCTTCGTTGAGAAGGAGGTCAGGAGGTCCATTCACAGAATCACGATGCATCTTTTACACGAATTCTACAGTATAGTATATGTATGTAAAATGTGTATATGTATGTACATATGTGTGTGTGTACGTATATACGTACGTACATATACGAGAAATGGGAGACGATACGTTTTAAATATGTTAGTAACCAAAGCTTTAAGCTCTCGAGATAAACCAGAAGGTATTTAATAAATTTTTTCTGACTTGTTACCATAATGAAAAAAAAAAAAAAAAAAAAAAATTACAGGGAAAGTTTGCAAGAACTTTTAAGAAACGACGACGAAATTATTCATCCTTGGAATATAACATACAAAGGGAGACACGGACTCTACGCACATTCTATATTGTATATATGTTTCTCAAATGTTTCTTTCGAATGGCAAGGTCAAACGACCTTGGCAAGTAAATACTTTCTTTCGTCGCCACCCAGGAGAGACTATTTTCTAAGTTCGTAATGTTTAAGGGCCGATATATTTCAAGAAGAATATCTTTGACTGCTACATAGAATACATTGATTTTTTAAATAACTCATATTGCCATTTTTTATCGTAATATATTTTGATAATATATTTCAACGAATATACTTGACTATGATAAAAAATATTGATTTTGAAATAATACAAGATATATGTGTGTGTGTAAAATTATTATTAAGTCCTTTAAAAAAATTCTAATCAACGTTAAGTACTTAACGATATTAATCGTCTTAAATCTTTTTTCTTTTCTTTTCTTTATCATATTTTTATCTGTAACGAAAAAGTAATCTTTATCTAAAAATCGATTAAAATAATAATACATCGAAAGTAAAAAATCTACAATTTTTCATTCACTTTTTATTGGCATCTTTCATGAGTCATTAAATATTAATGTAAATTTATATATATATATATATATATATATATATATATATATATCTACAAAGATATCAGTGTCGTCGCTTCATTCATTCATTTTTATTGCGCGTAGGAGTCGTCGAGTTTTTTTTTTATGAGACAGAGAGAAGGAGAAGAAGGACATAGATATATTAGTGGATGTGAAAAACGAAACGGTATCCTTAACCGGCCAAAGAAAATAACGAAAGCAAGGTATGTATGCTCACATTCTCTATCTCTTTCTCTCTCTTTTTCGTTCGTTCATCCTGTAGTACCTCGAATCACTTTGACCTTCTCTCGTCAATGTTAGCGTTCCAACGTTTGTGAAGCTGTAACGTCCTTCTACCTGGCAATTTCACGTCGAGGATATGCTAATGTATGATTCGCCAAAACTTCTCGTGATTTAAAAATCTAATACTGAGACGTTTACTGTCTATATGTTAGATGTAACATCTAACAACACTACGACGAATACTTTTCACATCTATTTAACCGCAAAAATTACCCGATTAAAATTGATCATTTATTTTGATTAAATTTAATGCGATAAAGAACATGTACGTGTGCGTGCGTATGTAAAAAAAAAAAATAAATAAATAAAAAAGAAAAGAAAAGACAAGAAAAAGAAAACGAATAGAAAAAATTATAATTCGATAAGGATCATTCAACTACGTTAAACACAAGGACAAATTTTCTTAGCTCGTTTCAGATTGGAAATGAACATCGTGATTATTTACAATTAGTTTTTTTTTTTTGACTCATAAATAAAGACAAAAGTCGTGTCAACTAAAATATCTTTTATAAAATAAATACATGCACATTGTAAGTACATTGGTTACATGTACATATCTTTACATATGCAAATAACGTAAAGTAATCTTTTCTTTTTCTTACTTTCCAACTTTCTTATTATATATATCATCGCACTACGAACATTGCGAAATTGAACGGTAAATTATAGAAGATGACAACAACAACAACAACAACAACAATAATAATAATAAAAAAAATCAAAATAAAAAAAAGAGAAAAAGAAAGAAATCCAAGCGACAAATCGTTGGAAATAAGATCGTAAGTAAATGAGATGGCACGGAGGAAAATAAAACGAATAAAAAAGAAAAGAAAAGAAAAGAAACAAAAGCAAAAGAAGAAATCAAATAAATTCTGCTCCCTCTTCCTTCCCCTTCCCTATTACCGATTAAACTCTAATTTTATCCGACTTAACCATCGTACATATGTGATTACACAAGTTTTTATAAAAGAACAGTGTAAAGTAAAGATCTTATGATGGACGAAGCTTGGAGCCATCTGTCTTTAAACGACGAAAAGGGTTAACGAGTGAGTTGGTTGGTTGGTTGGTTAGATGGTTTGCTTGCTTGCCTGGTTGGCAATGAACGAGGTTTTTCTTAAACCGGGTTTAAATCTCCGGGTTTAGTTTCTCCGAGATGGTAGCCACTCGTCTTCAAGCTGTGAACTACGGACGAGAATGCAACCGAGGAACAGTTGTCCCTTTACATTTAAATCTACGTAAGTAAGTACCTTCGATGTCATTTAACAAACGTTCCTCTACCAAAAAGTAGAAATTCTTTTCTTTCTTTCTCTCTCTCTCTCTTTTTTTCTTTTTCTAGAGTCATCCAAAAAAACGAAAAATAAAAAGAATGAAAGAGAAACCGGTGTGAGTCTTCTTTCCTCGATGACTCGTCGAACGTCGTAATCGTCTATCTATTTATTAATTCCTCATCCCATCCACCCTCCTTTTTTATTCACGTACGATAAAAATTGGAAAATGAAATTTTCCTTGATATCGGATTATGTATTCACTTGTAACTGTATATATGAAGTCATTTATGATTGTAAAAAAGAATTTTGTTTAAAAAATAAAACAAGGACGTAGAGATAAAACATTTCGAAATTATTTAATTAGGTAACGATTGACGACGACGATGATGATGATGATGATGATGATAATGATATTAATGATAAAATTATATATAATTATTACGACTCGTTATATGTAATATTTGTATCTAAGAATGGACAAAATTAATGTGGATAATTAATAAGTACGGAAATAACGTTCGTAAATATTTTCGAAATTTAATCGAATATGGTAAAGTGAAAATCGTAATACGACGCGTAAAATAAATGAGTTAAAATAAAAACGTTAGTTAATGAAATAGATCGATTCTATTTGTTTCCTATTACGCAAGAATTCCATAGATTTAGTAACGTATAGTAAATAGATGTTGTTTAATAGTTATTCCGAGAGCATGTATATATATATATACATACATATATGTATGTATGTACAAAACAGCTTAGGAAGCGGTCCACGCTACACAATCTGTGCCACGATAAGAAGCATCCTTTGATAGCGACACATT